>NC_090242.1:14637281-14937281 GCF_024489055.1 Chanodichthys erythropterus | reverse complement strand
AGCAGTATTCTATCACCAGAAACGTCTCTGTGGGTAAGTAGCTCAATTCGCACCATACCTAAATAGTTTCACTGTTAATAATCTCTCGCAGCAATGAGGGCAACAATAATTACCTCAGCGCTGAGCAGGGGGATGTGGGATGGTGATTTAGCTTTCATCCCCAAGGAAACTGAACAGAACCTCTGCAAGAGCAAAATTCCCACAATGCACCACTGTATTTATGAAGTAGTCACAGCTCTGAACCAAATGACGAATTATATCTATGGCTCAAGGCTACAAAAATACCAGTTTATATTGTGTAAACACATGGCATAAATATGTTTAAAGAGTCACTGATGCTTTGCAACGCCCCAGGTTATGGTTTTCATTTTGCTCCTGTTGTGGAAAGACACAGGAGTTTTTGACTATGGTAGAAAGCAACATGAAATGAGCAAATAACGCACGTTAATTCAAATCAGACCACATTAGACATGGTTGACTCCTTTGGTTTTAGAATGTTAGCCAACATTTACAAAATGGCATGAGAGATGTGATCACATGACAAAAAATTAAAACAGTTACGTACATAGAAGACCTTTGCGTTTGATACACACACACCTGCATACAAGCACACACTGGGAATCCTGGAACTGGAAGAAGTATCTTACCTTGGTCTCTCTCTCTTCCAGAAGAGTTTCTAGTCTTTTCTGCGCTGCTCTGCCTTCATGGTCGTCACTGACGATTAGAATGATGTGATTCCAGCGGAACTCCCGCATCATGTCAAACCACACATGTGCCTGGTGGGAATATGGTGGCACTGTACGCAGGAACGAGAGATGGATGCTCTGGAAGAAGGATCGAGAGAAAAGAAGAAAGGTGGGAGACATACTGTAAAGTTTAAAAATGACAATGTTTTTATTTTAATAAAATAATAAAAGGGTGTTTCTTCAACTACAGGCATTTTTTTCACATTATTATTATGCCCCTTTCACAAGATGTAATACAAGTCTCTAGTGTCCCCAGAATGTGTATATGAAATTTCAGCTCAAAATACCCCACAGATCATTAAATTTGCCCCTATTTGGGTGTGAGGAAAAACATGCTGATTTTGTGTGTCCCTTTAAATGCAAATGAGCTGCTGCTCCCGGCCCACTTTCCAGAAGAGGGCGGAGCTTTAAAAGCTCGCACTTCGGTTGCTCAACAACAACAAAGCTGGAGAATCTCACGCAGACAAAATGATGATTGTCAGTAACGGTGTTCAGCCCTACATTGTTCAAACCAGAGTCAGACACTGATGGAGAGACTCAGGAAGAAGTTACAACATTTAGAATGCATCTGGACGTTTCTGAATGGTTAGTGGATAAATTTATGTAGCTGCTGTGGTGTTGATTCAACTCATCGACTAGCATGTGCCGTCATGTTAATCTTTTGTGCAAATCCAGCATTGCATTGACCCTCGTTTGTGAATCATTCCATTTGAATGAATCTGTTGAATTAATGATTCACTGAATCACTCATAGAAAGTCACTTGTCGACACCTGCTGGTGTTAGAACCTGCAGAAAGAGTCACTGAAACCCTCCACCACCGATACACAGAAAGACATGTAAATATCACTTGTGAGCATCTTTTGAAAATGTGTCATTTCCAATTGTTTCAATCATGTTAAAAGAAGTGCTTTTCTAAATGCTTACAGAGACCAATGTGCCTATAGTTGAAAATCAATGATTCATTCTGAAACAGAGTAATTCAATTTCTCTCTCAATGCAGCCAACCTTGTCTGAGTAAATGGACATCCTGGTGGTGAGCCCAACTACAGGTATGCGGTAGAACCCTGCGGTGTAGGAGACTGGAGTGGGCGTCAGATGGTCATTAGACTGTGGTGGATGGCTCACCAGGATGGCGTACACCTGCGAACAGGATCACAGAACTGGTTCATATACAAATACAGGTATGACTCATGGATCTGGGCTCATTCTCTGACTAAATCTATAAATCACTTCACAGTCAGACCGATTGACAAATTGATTGAAGATGAAGGATCTTTGATTGGACTCAAGGGAGCAAGAAAGACAAGGAGGAATCTGTCTATCATATATTAAAAGGAGAGTTCCAATTGTACTAAAGGTACTTAATTTGAATAGTTTTCATCAGCATGCTGAGCATTTGAGTGCTAGCCATATATACAGACAGACAGACAGATAGATGAATTAGTCATTGTTTTTCAGAAAATATGCTGTATTGAGAAGGAAAAACAACGAGAAAAAAAAGGTTTGGCAACATTATGTTTTTCCAGAGAGACCCTCCGGCACTGGCTCCATCTGTCATTGAATGTCTCTTCTTCAGAGTGGGCAGAGATGTCAGTGAGCCAAAGGCGATACAGACAGAGCGATACAGCAGTTTCGCATGAAGGAATCTCACACAACCAAATTAATTCAGCAATTATCTTGACATTCTGCTAACAAGCTGCACAACCTTAGGGCCCAGATTTGTTAAAGGTACGTACATAATTGAGTGCTGAACACCCATTGGGTTGACCGGGGGAGGTTGGTGTGAATATTAGCGAGAGAGTGAGCAAGGCAGAGCGAAAAGGACGGGAGGGAGTGATTCATGTTAGGCCCAGTTTTTGTTCAGTGCAGTATCCAGCCCTGAGATAGACTCCTACCTCAGCACATTTGTAATGACATCACCAACCCAGAGAGCACTTAAAGCGGAACCGCTTAATGTGAGTTTTGCGTGTGCAGGCTTTTAATGAAGCAACGCATCAGGCTGAATTACTCCCACGAGTGTGACAGTAGTTATTCAGTAGTGAAAATATCTCTCATTTACACTTCATGTAGGGCATTGCTACTGCAGTACTTGAAGGTTTCTCCTCTTACACTTCTCAGGCTATCCGCTTGTTTAAGTCGTAACGTAAAGAACGCCGTTTCCGGGTCCAAGCCTCGACTCGTTTCACTTGAGAATGCCATCGACGGCCGTTTATGAGCGCTATTTATTCATTTTAAACATCAATCATTTAAAAAAGTTAAACATTTTAAATACTTACAGTCTACACAACAGTCTCCATGCTCACAGCGTCAAAGATATTAATATTTTAATGATTTATAAAAGATGAATCATTGTCTGGCCATCTGGAATTTTGGTATGGAGATAAAGGTTATAATTATATATATTTTTTTTAGTATTACACCACATCGTGTATGTATATTAGCATCATTTGTTGTTTTCTTGTGGTATGAGATAGAGCGTTAGGACCCGGAAGCGCTGCCGCGTGACGTCAGACAACCGGATAGCATGCCATAAAAAAACCCTCAAAACTCAATGGTGATCTATTGTGTTGGCTATCCTAAAAATTGTGCTTTATCTGATAAAAAGCATGTTAATAATAATTCAGGTGGTACTGCGGGAAATTCGAACATGCCGCCATTCTTCTTTGTGTCATTTTGTGTCTTTGTGTCTTTATATCGCATGTGAGGCGGATCATTTATAGCCTTTTCTCACAGCAGCTGCAATAATTAAACTTATCATTTTGATGGTGTATTGTATGGTATGACAAATTAATGTTAGAGATTAGACTGTACAGAAATTGAAATCTACAGATAATGCTAATAAACACTAAATACACAGTCACACAATGCTGATGTTGTTAACATTAAAAATTTTAGAACAAAATATAACAATAATAATAATTTGCACGGTTTGACATGATCCAAGCAAAGCGATCGCTAGATTTAATCACCATTGGCAGTGTGATTTATTGTGATGCTTTTTTCCCCTGATTTGGTCAGAACAAAAGTGGCAGACATGTTATTTACTTGTTCAGATAACATTTTCCGATGAAAGTTCTTACTTTGGTCATACTTCAAGACTACAATCTGTGATTCCGAAGTACAGTATCGACACGAATGTGGTGACTGACTAGTCTGGGTAAACCCAGCCTGATCTGCCGGCGATTTGATTTCACTCAGCAACTCAGTCTGGAAACCCGTGCATTCATTTCTGCTGCGCTGTTACACTTTTGCGGGAACCAATCACAGACTGGCTTATCCACCTTGCTCGCTATTGGCGGGTATAACACGATGACGATAGAGAAGCGAAAGCAAGCAGCTTTCAAATTCTATCTGATCTACCTGTCTCTCGCACGACCGTCACTCCAAAATAACAATGAACAATCACAGTGATGCCAATTGTGTTAAGCATTTACCCTATCTGAGAGAAATGTAGCAGAGCGTTGATCCGACAGTCTCTTCATAGGAAGATTACAAACAGCGATTAATGACACACAATGATTCTCTGCTGTTATTTTGGTGGTTTGCTTCACGATGTGAGTACAGGACTCTTTTACTTCAATGCCCCTTGATGGTAGACAATATTTTTATTATTTGCTCTATATGTTTCGTCTCCCTGCTTCTTGAATCTCGCGCCACCTGAGCTGACTGGAATTCTTTTTGGTTGTCATGACAATGACGTAGTTTAGGGCGGCTATATTCCGCGTTCATTTACACTGAACAAACAAATTGCTCGAGTGGGTGTAAATACCGATCACTTTCATGTTTTTTTGCACAACCTGTAAAAATCGCTCGATGCCATTGCTGCTTCTGCAAACCGCGGATCAATGCTACAAACCAATACAAACTAAACCTGCGTCTCAATCCGCTTCCTAGTTCCCTAGGTCGTGAATCAGTATATCATGAAAGTGAATGTGGCTGATTCCCTGATCAGTGCCCTGACTACTGAACTAGGGAGCTGATTGAGACACACGGTAAACCTGTCTGAGTTTTCGCATCGCTCTGCAAAGTACGTCAATCTGATTGGTTGAAGGACTATCCAATTGCGTGACTAATGCTCGTTGATCACGCCTCTTGTGCAGTAGGAAATACATAGCAAACTCCCTAGACCAATGTTCAATTTTAAATTGAGCTTGGTCTGGTGATAGCCAGACTAGTGACTGACAACAAACATTAGATTCATCCGCTCTGAGGAGTCGTGCCGAGGCACAACCCACATAAAGATGATAATTCCGCAAACAACTGCAATTGCAGGTTTCAAACAGAGATGGCGACAAAGAGGCGAAACTTACGGACTGCAGCTTTAAAATTTCATCCATGATGTCATCCAAGATGTTTATGTCTTTCTTTCTTCAGTCGAAAAAGAAATTAAGGTTTTTGAGGAAAACATTCCAGGATTTTTTGCCATATAGTGGACTTCAACAGTTACCAACGGGTTGAAGGTCCAAATTGCAGTCTCATTGCAGCTTCAAAAGGCTCTACACGATCCCAGCCGAGGAATAAGGGTCTTATCTAGCGAAACGATCAGTAATGTTGTATCACTGCTCTGCGATGCACCACACATTGCGTAATCACGTTGAAGAGGTCACACGTGATGCAGTGCAAGACGAGCATTTGTGGTCAATATATATATATATAATTTTTTTTTTTTTTTATATATAGAAAATGACTGATTGTTTCACTAGATAAGACCCTTATACCTCATCTGGAATCGTGTAGAGCCCTTTGAAGCTGGACTGAAACTACAATTTGGACCTTCAACCCACTGGTCCCCATTGAAGTCCACTATATGGAGAAAAATCTTGGAATATTTTCCTCAAAAACCTTAATTTCTTAACATCTTGGATGACATGGAGGTGAGTAAATTATCAGGAAATTCTAATTCTGAACTGATCTAATCCTTTAACAGAATATTTATACTGAACATTAGCTGTAAGTCTGAGGCATCCACTCCAAAGACATCTTTGCAGATACTGATACTATGTTGACCCCTCCACCCCCATCTTTATTTTCATCAAGCGCAGTAATACAGTAATACAGTGATGTGAAAATAGAAACTGCTTACATCGAAAATCATTGATTTTTCATGCGTCACCTAGTTTATTTTGCAGCTGCTGCCCTCGGCCAGTGTGGTCATCTCACTCATTCCTGACATTAAAGCTCTGTGGGGTCAGCTACAGTAGGTTAACCTTTCCTCCCACTGAGTCTATTGACCTGCGTGGATCATCAACTGACAGGCTGTCCTATTTAGACCTCTAAACAAATTATGCAGCTTCAATCTACTGCCACAATCCAAACCAAGTTCGACTGTCCAAGGAAGTCTCCGCAGGTCAATGCCTAAACTGTAAAAATGTTATTGACTAACCTAAAAAAATGTGCTTCTTGTGGTAACATCCGAATTAACAGGTTTTATTCAAGTCAAAAATAATATATATATACAATATGACTCAATCAGCAGTGCTACATTTTATTAAGAGGTCAGAATATGTAGAAATGGCTTCTTATACATGGTAACAACTGATATTTTCAGCATTTTTTTTTTCTAAAATGACAAAACACCCTTCAATATCTGTGTATTTATACTGTAAATATGTTTGTCTAAAAGTTTTTTTTCTATCTAACCTAAAAAACATGCATCAAGTGGAAACATTTCAATTAACTGGATTGATTAAAGTCAAACATATTATTTATTATGACTAAATCAAGCTATGCTAACAGAAGTCATTTTAAGGGTCATATGATGATCACTTTCCACCATGCAGTAATTGCTTAGAAATTATTAATTGGCATCAGTATATTTGTAGCTCTTTCTAATGCATATATTTGCATATTTAATGCCACTCTTTTCAGTAACTTAAAAGTGATACTTGTAACATGCATTTTAAAACACCGCCTTATGAAAGCAACATAAATTAATTCACTCTAAATGGTGCATATTGCATGGAAATGTTTCCCCCTCAGGCAACTTTTAAATTCGTGTCATTTAAGACTGGATCTTGCCACATGGAAGTTCCACAGCTCAAAGAAGATACTAAAAATCCCACCTGACTGGAAATAAGATCCTCGCACACAGACAGCGCCATCTGAATCGCATTGGCTTTGTGAGTGACGGAGATGGCGGTCAACTTGAATTTATCCCTTCCGTACACCAGGTTCGCCTGGGTAACCGCATCCTTGAACACCTGCTCGTATCTCTTCTGGCTCAGGACGGCCCCAATGTTCACAATCTTGGGCTCGCAGCCGCCTCGCACGCAGGAGCAGGAGAATAACGCAGCCAGCAGAAGCAGACGCATCGTGTGTATGGCCAGAAGAGCGCACGGAGAGCTCCAGTATCCTCCTCTAGTATCGCTGCCGGAGCCTCGTGTGGGGGCTATTGGGTTGAGGAGAATGAACGCAATGTCCAGTGTTGCAGTTATAGAATCCCAGGTGCGATATTCACGCACACTGCAGCGATATGTTCATGGTGCCCAGTTCATTTAGGCGATGGCATCTGAGAGACCGGCATTCACTGCAGCCTTTTTCTGAATTCCCCCTTGAAGTCAGGCTGCAGACAGGCAGAGAAAGAAAGTCACATACTACATGAAGCCTGGCAGCAGAAACCAGTGATGCGTCTCGTATCGTCCGTCTCTTTGCGCGTCGGCTGTTGTTCTGCGGCGGAGCGCTGTCCTTGGTGCTGACAGCTGTGCGCGCTCTTTTACGCGCGCCCCCGCACCTCCTACAGTTTTTCGCGTTGGCGTTGTGCTCGAATTAAAACGCATCGATGTCACAAACAATCCAAGCGTGAAATTAAAAAAAAGAGGGAGAATAGTTTTTCCATTTAGAGTAAATGCGAATTGTGTTTTCATAACAGCATAAATATGGGTAAAAAAAGACATATGGTTTTGACAGTCTCGAGGCGACCACTTATCAATATATTCCAGTGTTTCTAACCCATTTAATCCTATCGATAGCATTTTGACGATTTACTTCTCAATTTGATGGGTCTAATAAGAGTTACTGCTGTAAATTACAAATAGTTGCCAACTGTAAATGAAATGAAACGTTTTTACATGACCAGAGATGTTGTGTGCCCCCTGAAAAATTGAACGAAGCATGAAAAACATCTCATAATATATCATATTTGGTACATATAATGTTTAAAGGGTCTATTATTATTGTAAATTGCTCTTATATAAATCATGGTCACAAACATGGTTAAAAACAAGAGGCCCATTATACTGGTTTATTCACATTTGGAGATGTTACATTGAATTCTGTTCTTGGATTACTGGATTATATTATATTACTTTCTATTAGGTGCAATTGAGCAACTTGTATAAGTGTGACCAGGAATGAAACACATGATTTCATACACTGCTGGGTTAAAAACATCCCAAGTTGGGTTGAAAATGGACAAACCCAATGATTTTGTTGTTTTAACCAAGCGGTTGGGTTACATGTTTGCCCAATGTGCTGGGCAGTTTTATTTAAAAGGTTAGTTCACCCAAAAATGAAAATAATGTCATTTATTACTCATTTGGGTGAACTAACCCTTTAACCCAACTACTGTTTTAAAATGACTATATGGCTGGCCTAAAATGGACCCAAAATAGATTTGAACTTAAAAATCAGACACATGATTACTAGAGGCAACAATAATAATCAAAAGTTAAACATTTATTAATAATAATCAATTTAATAAATGTTTATTGTTTAATTATTATTTGTTAAACTTGATCATTTATTAAACATTAATAAATGTTAATTTCCAAAATACTTTGGGTTCATTTTAAGTAAATAGTTGAGTTAAATAAAATTTAACCCAACCGCTGGGTTAAAACAACCCATTTGCTGGGTTTGTCCATTTTCAACCCAACTTGGGTTGTTTTTAACCCAGCATTTTTAGAGTGTAACTTTTGTGTGTATTTTTTCACTCTAAAAAAATTTGGGTCAAATATGGACAAACTCAACCATTGGGTTAAAAATGTAACCCAGTGGCTTGGTTTGTCAAATTTGGGTCAGCATTTTTTGAGTGTTGTCAAGAAGTATATACATGTGCTGACTTAGAAAATTTGGAATTAAATGGGTTAAAAACCTTGTATAAGGGGTTAATGCATGGTCAAACTGAGGTACTTTCTTATATTCTTTCCCATAACACTGTTTAAGACAAAAAAATATAGATAAAGTATATTTTATAAGAGAGGCCCAGATATAAAAATGAAGGTTCTTCAAGGCTCAGCAAAGAACCCTCTTGGCAAAATTTTTATCTGTATTTATATCAGTGTCTTTAAAGCACCCACACATGGTTGTCTAAACTAGTGCAGGTTCTCCTTGACTTTTTGGCTCCTTTATTTTTAGCCTCCCACAAGACTGACTTAAGATGGCTAAATGTTACCACCAATGCTCATAGTTGTATTTTAGATCTGATGATCAATTATGTAAGCACGGCATCTATATTTCAGCATTTTCAATCATGAAATCATTGCTCCGTCTCTCAAACATAGACTTTCAAAGTAATTACATAAAATGGCAGGTCTGAGAGGTCTCTTCCCTGAGCATCCCAGGCTTTAAGTGCTGTCTGTTTTCAAAGAGCATCTGTGCAAAACTCTTTATTTTTGATTTATTTTCAGAGATGCATATTGCATGTCAAACCTCCAAACAAGAGCAGTGCTTTGAAAAAAAAAATGTGTATGCTCGCTTGCGGTAAAAAGGGTAGTCCTTTCTATGCAGGTGCATGTGCTGAGCAGCATTATGCACTGATAGGCACATAAGGACAAAAGGGGAAAAAACGGTTACCAAGGAAACAAGCCTCTCTCCTGAAGTGTGAAGTTTCAAAGTATTCACATGTAGGCATTTTGTACGCGCTGGCAATGCACGGTGTTAATGAGACAAAGTGACAGTAGCGCGCCATAAAACATGCGCCACAAATCATTTAAACACCTTGAATAGTTAATTTTGGCCTATTAATATACAGATTTTTTTTGTACGTACGCACTTGTTTTGTGTTGTGATTTTGTCATGCTTCCCTCATTGTGATTTGATTTAATTTCCCTGTGTTAGAGAACCTGCAATCGAAACCTTATTAATATTTCATTATCCGTGGGAAATAATCCCTCTACATGTGAATGTCACAGCCTGATATGAAGAGGGGATTTGTAAATTAGGTCACAATTGATCTAGTTATGCCGTCGACTTTAAATAATGTATCATGCGCCTCAGGGGGTATGGGGGGGGGGGGGGGGGGATTGGGGGGGGTTATTTACTATGCATTTATAAAGTCTAATTGTAGTCTGTAGCAGAGAAAAATCATTAGAAATCTAAACCAAGCTGATTTATGGATGATATTATCTCAAGAATGATTTGTAGGTATTCTGTTTATGTTTTTAAAATGGCATAAGAGTGTGAGTTTAGCCGTGAATGCGCTGCTAGTGGCGCGTGCTACCTCGCTGTCTGAGGTGTTGTAATACTTGGATGTCTCTCTCTTGCTGGGAGCCACACAAAAGGCTGACCAAGCGACAAGGTTCTCACTGGCCTCGGCCGTGTTTTGCTCCCTCCCCCCCCACACCCACATCTCTGCACATCAATACAGCTGGCCCAGCCTGCACTGCAGCCGTTATATAATGACGTTCCTGCCAACACACACTCATTCACACACACACACATGCACACACATACAGACAGACCATTTACCAAAGAATAGTTAAGACTAGTTAGGAGATGACACACCTCTAATGTGTTTGTGTGGCAAAATAAGCAGAAAAAGGAAATGATAGGGTGATGTTTAAAGTCAAGTTTATAAGGGGATTTTGTAAGAGTGTTTTAAACTGTTAATAAATGTTTAAGTGTTAATAAATACTTAAACATACTTAAAGAAGCTAAATTAATTCATTTTTTAATGTATGTTGGCGTATATTTAGCCTTCAGAAATTTGAAAGTTGACAGAATTTTTTTTTATTGAAAAAAAAAATGTATATACATTTTTTATTTGTAACTCTGGACCATAAAACCAGTCATAAGAAACCTATTGAGATTTATACATCATCTGAATTCTGAATAAGCTTTCCATTGATGTATGGTTTGGGACGATATTTGGTCGAGATACAACTATTTGAAAATCTGGAATATTGAGGGTGCAAAAAAATCAAAAGATTGAGCAAATCGCCTTTAAAGTTGTCCAAATGAATCCCTTAGCTATGCATATCCACTCACAAAAATGCATTTTTTATATATTTACGGTAGGAAATTTACAAAATATCTTCATGGAACATGATCTTTACTTAATATCCTAATGATTTTACAATGTATTGACCCATACAATGTATTGTTGGCTATTGCTACAAATATACACATTTAAGCAATCATTTATTACTTTAAAAGGGGAGAATATGATGGTAACATGGTTGACATATAACTTGGGAATGCAACAGGTCATAATATAAACATTATGTCAAGTAATATCCTGAGCATTCTGTAAATCTCATTTAAATAAGCGGAATATCTCAGTTAATTACAGTTAATTTAATATTTTTCTTCAAATGAACGTGTTTGTATTTCGACAAATAAACCACAACTAACTGTCCTCTCAATTTTGTGACTGTAGTATTATATTTGCTATATTACAAATAAAGTATTTGCTAATTTAGTTTTTAAACACGGGGGTAATGACATGCATCATGAATGCATAATGTATTAACACAAATTAAAGATGCAATAGGTGATTATCTACAGAAACATTTTTTGTTAGATATCAATAACTATTTGAAATGGTCTAAATGTGTATATATATATATATATATATATATATATATATATATATATATATATATAGTCTGTGGAAGGCGTAGGACCATAAAATGTTCATAAAATTATTATATTTGGTCCGAATGAAATAATATGATGTCCTACCTGCCTGTCAACATGTTTTTACATACCCTCACACACCCTGTTTGTGCAGATTCGACACCTGTTCATATGTCTTCAGCTCGTTTCATGCTGTGCAGAGTTTATGTTGACAGATGTCAGTCACAGAGCACCACAAACAAACAGCAGCCACTTTTTGCAGTTCTTACTGAATCAAAACAACAAGCTTGTGCTGCTTACCTACTGCACCTTTTAAATATTGGATAAAATTATTGTTTACATAATGACCCATTTAATAATACCAGTATCACATGTTTTAAGTATATTGCTTCAGCAAACCAGAATTATTCATCATATTGTCTGTGTGTGTGTGTGTTTTCAGGCTGGTATTGGTTTAAGAAGAAAAATTTCTGTTCTGGTGTGTCCTAGATGTCAACTGCAGACCTACATGATGTGTTTCTCATGTATGTGGTATGTCAATCTATTATTGATGACTGACCCTTCCATCCCGGTCCTTCTATCGCCATAAATAGTGACTTGGTCTAGCACTGCAAATTGTATGTGTAGCCTAAATGCAAAAATGTGTCTTTTACATAAATATTCTACATGAATATAGAGTGTAAGCAGATGGAAAACAGTAATAATGTCTTGTTCAGATGATCACCTCTGCCTACAACCTGTAAATCTGAAGTTTTTCTGGAAAGATTGGGTAAATTAATAAAAATCAAGATGACGAACATCTTGGGTTAAAGTATGCACACAGAAGTACTGTGGCATTGCACCAACCTCAGAGGGTTGCTATGGTTATAAATGATGTCCAATCTCTTCTTCAGAAATCTAGGACGCAGACCAAGAGGAGAACTTTCAACCAGCCAAATGTTACACCAAAAATATGCTATTTAAAATGAGAAAGAGGACTGTCTGTTCTTAAAGCGAGGCACAATATAGCTGCTCTATTTTTGACCGTTTTAATCCATATCAAAAGTCATCTGTGAGGATCTAGACAATGATATATGTGGCTCTGTCAGTGAATTTTGAGACTCTTTAAAATTCTGTATGCAAGCGTGTCCTAATTATTGATGACAGGGAACATGGAAGATTTGACAGTGTTTCAAGGTTGTGCAGAGTGATGTGTGATCATTTATTGATTTTTCTTTTACTGTTTACTTGTTTTACTTATTTTTGAAAATGTTATATATAAAATATAGTTTATTAGAATATAGGATTCATGTGTCACTTAAGACTGGAGTAATGGCTGCTGAAAATGCAGTTTTGCATCACAGGAATAAATTACATTTTAAATATATTTAAATAGAAAACAGATTTATTAATTGTTCATATTTCAGGTAGCCCTAAGTATCAAAACTTGTGCATATTATATTATATTATATTATATTATATTATATTATATTATATTATATTATATTATATTATATTATATTATATTATATTATATTATATTATATTATATTATATTATATTATATATTTAATACAGACTGACATTGAAGGAGGGAGCAAAGTCATATCTAGGGATGAGAACACCTTAGCAACCACATAGCAACACCCTGGCAACCACCCAGAACACCCTAGCATTTTGGCAATGGGTTTTGCATGGGCAAGCACCACTCACAATTCTTTAAAAAAAAATTTAGTGGCATCTGTTGTCAAGTTCAATAAATTAGTTCACAGTTGGAGTTCTCTGCCTGCGGCTATTTTGCAAAAGCAGACAACAGGGCTATTGCAAGAATGGCCAGGCAAACAAGAATAAGGGAGCTATGTTAAATTACATTATCTAGCATTGCTGAATCTCATTCGTCTATTTGCGCAAGCCTCTAAATCAACCGCTCTGTCTCAGATGAGAATTATGAAGATTTCTCTATAGGTCTCCCAGAGTAAAAGAGGGGTTTTCTGGTGACACAGGAGGCATTTAACACGGCTAGAGTCTGTGGCACGTTTCAGCATGTTGATCAAACTGAGTTGGCACTCTTTATGGTCACAGTTCAGGAATTCCACACTTTGCTCACCCGTGGAGCTGTACGATTCATTGCAAATTGGGCAATCGGTGGAGTTGGAGCTCAGGCTGGCCATACTGTCCACACATGGTGGTCTCGAGCTATCAGATTCCTGGCTCATTCTTCTATATGTCACGCTGATTGTTCCATCTGTCAGAATTGGTTCTGGCTCTGTGCACGGAATTCCCTGTGGAATCTGTTCATTAAAATGTTCAATAAAGGAAGATGAAATCTGACAAAATCACACCACCATTCCATCTCTGTTCAACATCATTGGAAATTCACTTTCAAACGCCTTTGTTTCTGAGTCAAACTTTTTTTTTTTTTGCTTAATCATGAAGGTTATTTAGAGGTAACAGAATACTTTTGTCATTCTTTCAGAATCCCCATCAGGACCATCTGCCAGTGCTTGGACATCAGTCATTACAGAAGGTGATATAAAAGCAGATGTTAGGTGAGTTACCTCCTGCTTCTTTATTGCCAGATCAGCAGTCCCAAGGTCAGAAGCTGCACTCAGAGCCTCAGTACGTCAGAGGCGCTTTAAAAAACTTGTCCTACTTCCAAAGTACATGTGACTCAAAGTAACATCACAGACACTGCCTGAAGATAGAAACCTCTTGTGTTGTGCTGTGCACCTGAGATGTCCTCATGTCTATAAAGAAACTTAAAAAAGTGGCATTGTATGACTGCTGATCTGTTTAATGTGAAAACTCACTGAGCTATGCAGTCCAGTTCAAATATATTTACAGTGCACAGCATAAATGAGTACACCCCCTCTGAACAAATACAAAAGATGTACAGTATTTTCTTTATGATCACTAATACAATTCATGGAAAGATGACAAAACTAAAATGTATTAAACATATACATAATAAAAACTGTTATGTTATTAATAGTCATAAAATAAGTAAATTAGCCAATTTTGTTTAAATTAAGGATTGCAGAACTGAGTACACCCTAGATTTAATTCAACAAATGTTATAATATTCTAGCACTTAGTATGCCCTCCATAATTTTAAATATACTGCTCTGACCCTTCTTGTGTACAAGTTCATGACAAATTGTCACATCTGTCCTGTTTAACTCCTGGATGATGAGCTCCTGATCTTTAATGGGGAGTGTTGCTCAACTCATCTCTACAGAATCCCCCACAGGTGCTCAAGAGTGTTAAGATTGAGTGCAATACATGTCCACACAAGGTTTTTCACCTTGGGAGAATGCATATCCTCATTTTCATGCTGAAAAAATGCCCAAAATGCAGGGAATGAGGAAAGGGTAACATATTCTGTTTCAAGTTTGTGTATTAAATTACACAGTGTTGTGGGAATTCATGACAGCATTGATAAAGCACAACTCCCTCACACCTTCAGCACTCATACATCCCTATATAAGAGCTTTACTACCACTGAACTTTACTGTGGGAACCAGGCACTTCTCACTGTACTCCTCCTCTAGCAACACCATAACATTTTGGATGCTGTTAGATCCAAAATAATTGATTTGGTCTCATGAGACCAGAGTATTGATTCCCAGAATCTATATTTTGTAAATATGGGCTTTGGAAATGGCTAACTCACTTTTTTGTGCTTTGGCTACAGTAGGTAGTTCCAGTGAGAACATCAACAACCATGCATGTCATTTCTGCAGGCTGAATCGTACTCTTTGAGATAAACAGTCACTCTTTTCATAGATTTTGCTGGCTCTGAGACACTCGCTTGGTATTTCTCCTGCTCTCTGTCTAGCAAAAAAATCCCTCATCACTAAATGAAAGCTTAAAATGAAGGCCTGATTATTTCAGGGGCCTTGTCACAAGTCCATTGTTTTAGAATTTCTGTGTTACTTTTGCTATATTTTCACACTTAAAACAATGATTTGGTAATCCTCTTGTACCACTGTCCTCTTTTGTGCTAAGATATAAGTCTCTTGACAGTTCTCTCCCAAGTGTTATCAGCATTAAGTCTGAGAATGATTTAAGAAATGACTTCTCTTTAAATGTTTTGCTTCAACATACTTACCTGTTGATCAAACATTGCCTTAAACTTACACCCCAGGTGAAAAAAGTACATTTCTATAATGTGCTCTATTTTCTTAATTTTGTACTTAATAAAAAATGTATTTAGTTACCACTTGTAGTACACTATGGGTTCAAATGTACTATAAGTAGTATCTAAATACATTTTTTAAATACAGAGATAGTATATTACAAGCACATTTAAGTTCATATTTCATGGTGTCTCAAAATAGCACAGTTGAGTACACTTAGATGTTCTTAAGATTATCTTAAGTAGTACTAAAGAAGATTTTTTTGTATATTAAGTACAAAATTAGTGCACGAAAATAGAGCACTTTAAGTACATTATAGAAATTTACTTTTTTTCACCTGGGACCAGAATTTTTTTTTATTTTGGTTTATTTAGTAACTTTTAGGAGGGTGTACTCATTTTTGCTACACAACATTTTATCACCTTGATAAGAAAATCTAATTTTGACATGCTTCTTTGGTAAATGGAACATTAAATCTCTAAAGAACCCTAACATGTCTTCTAAGTAATTGACTAATTGTTGACTTTCAGAAGTTTCAGAGGGGGTGTACTCATTTAAAAAATAAAACTGTGCACTGTATATAGATATGTATATGAGACAGATCTGGGAACCAAAGTAGTCTTGTACAGTGTATTTTAAAATCTATGAATATTACATCTCAGTCTAATGGAATTATACAAATAGTGTGCATAATCAGTTCTCCAGAAACACATATCATGTCTAATTTACATTTTACTTGCCTAAATGCTGTATCAGTGTAAGTAATGCAACTGGCATGGCTTCTTCATTGTAAAGAGAAACCAAATGGTCAGTTTCAATTTCGGACACGGTTGTAATTCAAGACACAATTTACTAATTTGAATTCAAGAACATCATTGCTTATGCATTATCTCACATAGTTTGGCTTATACAAACTAAAATGCATTGACAAGCAAACACAACGATTTAAAGATACAAACCCGATTCCAAAAAAGTTGGGACACTGTACAAATTGTGAATAAAAACAGAATGCAATGATGTGGAAGTTTCAAATTTCAACATTTTATTCAGAATACAACACAGATGACATATCAAATGTTTAAACTGAGAAATTGTATAATTTTAAGGGAAAAATAAGTTGATTTGAAATTTCATGGCATCAACACATCTCAAAAAAGTTGGGACAAGGCCATGTTTACCACTGTGTGGCATCCCCTCTTCTTTTTATAACAGTCTGCAAATGTCTGGGGACTGAGGAGACAAATTGCTCAAGTTTAGGAATAGGAATGTTGTCCCATTCTTGTCTAATACAGGCTTCTAGTTGCTCAACTGTCTTAGGTCTTCTTTGTCGCATCTTCCTCTTTATGATGCGCCAAATGTTTTCTATGGGTGAAAGATCTGGACTGCAGGCTGGCCATTTCAGTACCCGGGTCCTTCTTCTACGCAGTCATGATGTTGTAATTGATGCAGTATGTGGTCTGGCATTGTCATGTTGGAAAATGCAAGGTCTTCCCTGAAAGAGACGACGTCTGGATGGGAGCATATGTTGTTCTAGAACTTGGATATACCTTTCAGCATTGATGGTGCCTTTCCAGATGTGTAAGCTGCCCATGCCACACGCACTCATGCAACCCCATACCATCAGAGATGCAGGCTTCTGAACTGAGCGCTGATAACAACTTGGGTTGTCCTTGTCCTCTTTAGTCCGGATGACATGGCGTCCCAGTTTTCCAAAAAGAAGTTCAAATTTTGATTTGTCTGACCACAGAACAGTTTTCCACTTTGCCACAGTCCATTTTAAATGAGCCTTGGCCCAGAGAAAACGCCTGCGCTTCTGGATCATGTTTAGATATGGCTTCTTTTTTGACCTATAGAGTTTAAGCCGGCAACGGCGAATGGCACGGTGGATTGTGTTTTCTGGAAGTATTCCTGAGCCCATGTTGTGATTTCCATTACAGTAGCATTCCTGTATGTGATGCAGTGCCGTCTAAGGGCCTGAAGATCACAGGCATCCAGTATGGTTTTCCGGCCTTGACCCTTATGCACAGAGATTGTTCCAGATTCTCTGAATCTTTGGATGATATTATGCACTGTAGATGATGATAACTTCAAACTCTTTGCAATTTTTCTCTGAGAAACTCCTTTCTGATATTGCTCCACTATTTTTCGCCGCAGCATTGGGGGAAATTGGTGATCCTCTGCCCATCTTGACTTCTGAGACACACTGCCACTCTCTTTTTATAACCAATCATGTTGCCAATTGATGTAATAAGTTGCAAATTGGTCCTCCAGCTGTTCCTTATATGTACATTTAACTTTTCCAGCCTCTTTTTGCTACCTGTCCCAACTTTTTTGAAATGTGTAGCTCTCATGAAATCCAAAATGAGCCAATATTTGGCATGACATTTCAAAATGTCTCACTTTCAACATTTGACATGTTATCTATATTCTATTGTGAATAAAATATAAGTTTATGAGATTTGTAAATTATTGCATTCCTTTTTTATTCACAATTTGTACAGTGTCACAGTTGTTTGGGTTTGTAACAGGTTTGTACATAGTGATGGCTGATTTCAAAACACTGCTTCAGGAAGCTTCGGAGCGTTATGAATCTTTTGTGTTGAATCATGATTCAGATCACGTGTCAAACTGCCAGACTGCTGAAATCACGTGACTTTGGCTCTCCGAACCGCTGATTCGACACAAAATATTCATAACGCTCCGAAGCTTCATAAAGCAGTGTTTTGAAATGGTCATAATGTTTTGACATTATGACTAATTGAATTTGCATTCATTTGATACAATAAAACAATAATTTTAAATTAATAATACATTTTAATAATATATTTTAATTTATATATATATATTATATATATATATATATATATATATATATATATATATATATATGACATTTTATGGCAATAATGTAAATAAATAAAGTGATCATTTATATTTAATTTTCCCTATAACCAAACGATGGTGATTTCATTCAGTTTAAACCAAATAAGAGTCTAAAATAATCATTATTCCATCATAGATCATCTCATTCAGAGTCCCTAGAGGCTGTCACAGGGTATGTCATAATTTTCCTCCCCTTGTTTTGCACCAGTCAGCACAGAAAGACTGCAGACGAACAGTCTGTACACCCATGCATGCTCTTTGAACACAAACACACAAAACACACAAGACACTGCAGGAGCGACAGGAGATGAGCTGTTCACAAGGCTTAATTAACGAGGGCGAAACATCTGCATACCAGCATATGTTTAGGGCAATCACCCAGCATGATCGCTCCATCTCGCTAGATGACAATCAGGATGTATTAACCGGGCAAGACCTAACATATGGTGCATGTCATAGACACACCCTATCAGCATGGTCAAGCATATTCATTAATGCCAGTTAGCATTATGAGACAGACAGAGGATGGAATCAGATAAACTGCACTGGAACTACACTGCCACAATGTCTCTTTTGAGCAGATAACCATCACTGGTGGTAATTGATAGCAACATGTTCAGTAATTGCACTACCTACTTGGCAGCTATTTAGTGGACACTAATTTCAACAGTGTGTTTTGGTCTATTGGATAATAGCAGGCACTTTTATTAACAAGCTTGAAGAATAAACATTTAATTAGAAACCTGAAGAAGGCTTTCAGCCAAGTCCTGTCACAAATTTTGTTGCATATCTATCTATCTATCTATCTATCTATCTATCTATCATAGAGTTTTTTAATCTTTCATCAGGAAATTGCTTACAAAAGTTAAAGAACACCTCTTTTTTTAGGCATCCTGTCTGTAGCACAAATGGCGTAGGGTGAGCTGTGTGCCGTTTAATATGAAACAGTTCTATCTGGGGGCAGAACAACACTCATGCATTATTCAAGGTACATCTAAGAGAACTTCTGGGATCTTCCTTTTGCATCCAAGTTCACATTGTGCACAGGTTTGTGTACAAGACCTGGCGCTTCTGCAAAGACAGGCAATTCTGGGCTTTGGATTATTGCTTACTGAAGCTTACAGGACTCTCAGACAGTCCAATCCCAACCCAGATTGCAGTAGCTGTAGTGTATAATTCTGTAATCAGGAAGTTCAGCAGCACAGTAGTTTGAAATGAACTATTATTTACTGACAGATGAATGTCTGAGGCACTTCAACAAGGACGAATAATCCTTATGAAAGAAGGACTCTTACACAACTTTTGCACTTTTATTTTGCATTTGCTTTATTATTGTCTTTGCATATGTTGGTGGTTAAAACAATGTTTTGTTAAAAAGAATTATTTTTGCATAATGATTTTTTTTTTAATATCAACAAAATATTAGTTTTGTTTAAAAAAATATTGGTATTGGCCTTTTAGCAACCCATATCTGTTGAAGCATAGTTCATGTTCAGAAGTCCAGAGTGTCGTGCTGGTAGCGCAGTCGCGGGCTGTTGTCGCTATAGAACTGACTGAACCAGCGTCTGTGTTTCTGAATAGCTGAGTCTTCCTTCACAAGCATAGGTTTGGAGATGTACGTCTTGTTGTTCCAGATCATCACATCTCGTTCGAACTGTAACAGCAAAACCATCAGTTGATCCATCAGTTTGGTAGGTTTACTGTATATATATATATATATATATATATATATATATATATATATATATATATATATATATATATATATATATATATATATATATATATAAAATAACTTAATTTTGATAAAAGAATCCTGAATCTAGTTTTCACAAACATATTAGACAGCATAACTGTTTTCAACATTGATAATAATAAGAAATGTTTCTTAAAGGCACAATATGTCATTTCAAAACAAAGGCATAGCTTGATGACACCTTGATTTCGTGGAATCATGGGAGTTGTCGTCTTCACATCTACAGACTCTAGACTTGGGCAGAAATCATATTCATGGATGAGCTAATGTATTAAAGATTTATTAACATTACTGTAGTATGAAGCAGGGTGTGGCTGAAAGCCATTGGAGCGAAACGAGGACGCGGGAGTGATTGCTAATGAGAGACAATCGTGACAAGCAGCTCAAGAGCAGCGCAACTTTTATAATGCCACAGACGAGCGCTTCCACTTCTTCCAGTCATGTGTATGTGGTTGTGTTGTCACGATACCAAAATTTTGACTTCGATACGATACCCAACTTAAATATCACGATACCGATACTTAAACGATACTATGGTAAAAACCTAAAACAGCAGGAAAAGTAATTAAATAACATATGACAGAACTTCTTTCTTCACCAGTGTGCAGGCTGATAATTCTGGATTTGAGCTTCACTGCCGTGAAGTTAGAGTTAGATTTAATATATACTTTTTTATTATTTTCATGCTCAATAAAATTGTAAATTATTAGCTGTTACGCTTTTGTTTGTTTTTTTATACATTTAGGTGTTTTTGACAGTAATATTATTGTAAAAATTATATTACTGTAAAAATTAAAGCAATGTTATTAAAGCATAAAATTGGTTTAAAATAACTGTATATACCCTTCACATATTTATATTTTTTTTAATTAATTTTATTTTTGCAACCAGATATCACTTATTAAACTAAGACTCAATAATACACCTCTTTGCGGAGTTCTGCTTTCACGAGTAAAATAAATAAATAAATAACACTCATTTAATGTTTGAGAACATAAACATAATGCTGGTATCGCATTCACTAACCTGCCGTTCTTTAAATTCTTTGTACAAATCAGGATGTTTGACAGCAAGATGCTTTTGACTCCCTTCGCTTACGTTATTTTGTATCATATTTTGCAGACGGGCTTTGTGGTGTCCGTGGGCTTGCCCTGGCTGTCGGCAATGTAAGCAAAATAATGACATATTTCGCTTCGTGCATCTGCTTTCTCAACAATTTGTGGACGGTCTGCAAGAGCAGCTGTATTTGCAACCATACCCCTCGTTTCTTCACCATAAAAGCCGTTACGCAGTTAAGAGGAATAAACACACTCAATTTGCCTTAGAAGCAGCGTGCTGCACGCACACTGCCCCCTGCTGTTGCACATTAGGAAATACAGCTGGTACTCAAAGTACCGATTCTAATAAAATGAAGAACCGGACCGTTTTTAAAAGCAGGGTATCGCGATACCTTTCTAGTACCGGTATATCGTGCAACACTAATATGTAGGGTAACGCAGTGCTGTTTTATCATATTAGATACATTTGTGTGTTGAAAGTTGTTATAGTGCTACTCTGTGCGTTCGCTCGGCGGCTACTATGAGACTCTTGTTGCACACTGCAGTAAGCTAAATCAATATTAGGCATGGTAAAACATGGTACTCACTGTAAATCAAGAAAATGAGATTTAAACAATAAGCCATACTGTCTTGAGCTACATAACGATGATTAGTGTTCTGTCGATGAATGTATCCAAAAAGTTGCTCACCTGTCTAATAAAACATAATATATTAAAGCGTATTTGGTGTTTCCAAAATTGAGGGTAACG
Source organism: Chanodichthys erythropterus (assembly GCF_024489055.1). Lineage (NCBI taxonomy): Eukaryota > Metazoa > Chordata > Actinopteri > Cypriniformes > Xenocyprididae > Chanodichthys > Chanodichthys erythropterus. Next base: position 14,915,173 of record NC_090242.1, on the reverse strand, counting down.
CGGTATGATGTCATTGATAGGCGACGCACGGACAAGGTCCGTGTCCTGGTTAAAATGCTTATTTACACTGCGTTCCAAATTATTATGCAAGAGAATAAACATTCAGATTGTAGTTTTTCTAAGAAAATGTTTGTTCGTTTATTTATCCATGTCTTTTTAGATAACTGGTATCAATCTCTATGGAAACCCTACTTAGAGGTTGTTCCACATTATTAAGCAAGTCACAGTTCTCATGCAATATGAGGAGGAAGAAAGATCTTTCTGAACATGAAAAGCATGAAATGGTGCAATGTTGTGCAAAAGGCATGAAAACAACTAATATTGTGTAAAACTGAATGGAGATTATTGAATTATTATAAGATTTTTGAGTGATTTAGAGCACAGCAGATCTCGGTCAGATAAAGGCTTATTGAGGAAAGTTCCTGTCAAAAAAATGTATTGTATTAAAAGGGCAGCTATAAAAAAAAAGCCAGTGTTGAGCAGCAAACAGTTATTTGAAGCTGCTGGTGTCTCTGGAGTCTTGAGAACCTCGCCATGCAGGCTGGCAGTTGTGCGTAAAGATGCATTTCAGCCACTCCAAACCAAACCTCACAAAGAAAACATTTACAGTGGGTGTAGAAATACATCAAATGCATCTTCAGAAAGATCTTTCTTCCTCCCCATATTGCATGAGAACTGTGACTTGCTTAATAATGTGGAACAACCTCTAAGTAGGGTTTCCATAGACCTGGCAAATTATCTTGTCTGAGATTGATACCAGTTATCTAAAAAGACATGGATAAATAAACAAACAAACATTTTCTTAGAAAAACTAAAATCTGAATATTTATTGTACTGAAATCTTACTGATTTTACTGATACTGACTCTTGCATAATAATTTGGAACGCAGTGTATCTGGATTTAAACATTCTTGGAAACGTTTTAATCCAAAAATATTACATATTGTGCCTTTAAGCAACAAATCAGCATAAAAAGAATGATTTCTGAAGGATCACATGACACTAAAGACTGGAGTAATGATCCTGAAAATTTAGTTTTGCCATCACAGGAATAAATGACATTTTAAAATATATTAAAATTGAAAACAGTTTCAAAATATTACAGTTTTTACTATATTTTTCAACAGATAAATGCAGCCTTGGTGACGCATAATAGTAAAAATAATTTTTAAAAATCTTACTGACCCCAAACTTTTGAACGATAGTGTATGGATGATAAACTTTTCAGAATGCAACATGTAACAATGTTGCCAATTAATGCACAATTCCAAATTTCAAGTCAAGCTTTGTTGACCCTTAACGTTACCTGGATGCATTCTGCCCGAAGAATGAACTTAGGTACCAGGGGAGGGATGGTGTTCTGGTAGAAGATGGTGTGTGAAACACACTGCAGTAATGGCTCAACTGGGGTAACACAGTGCATCATCACACCCCGACCCAAGAAACGGTGTTCAAAGAGCAGGAAAACCACACCTGGACCCACCTGCGAACATGAAATATATAATTCATATCATCAGGGAGTAAATGACATGTCTATGCTGCATTCTGTTGCGTAAGACCAGATCAAATTGATTAATTCACATACATCATAACAAATCTTCCCTTATACAGATTTTGCTTCTCACGCCTATAGCACTTTCCACCCTCAAGGATTCAGACTCTTTTTAACTTCAACCTCAAGTGAAGATCCAAGCACAGCCTTGAATTACAACTGTTTTCACACATACCATTAGGATCATTCACCGTCACTATGGTGACAAGACTATTCCTTTTCAGACAACACAAAAAGAAAAATGTTGCACAACTGACCATGAAGGAAAATTATGGCATTGAGACTTGGACTGCTACATAGACACGAAAACAAAGAAAAGGTTACACTTTACTATAGGCTTCTATATATTAACATTAACAATATTTTTTAGAGCATTAATTAACTTTGTTAAATGTTAATTTCATGTACATTACCATTAGCTAATGTAATATGAACAAACATATATTGACAATGAAAAATATGCTAAATATTCATAAAAATATATGTATATGACAAGTATATTAATAATTGAACAAATAAAATAAAAAAATATAATTAATTATGAAATATAATACATCTAATAAATATTATCTAACATTAAATGTACAAAAATTAATTAGTAATGCAAAACAACAAAACCATATTTTAAAGTGTAATAATTAAATTTTACAAAACATTTGTAAAAGGACAGAAAAGCTTAATATTTTTTGCAGCACTGAATCTGAATTATTTAACCCATAATATGTGATTCATAAAGAAAAGGATCTGCACTGAGCGCAGCCATACATCACTGTACAACAAAAGCATCTCATTAGTAAATCTGACACATCCCACAGCAATGAATAAGAGCATCGCACACACACACACACTTAATTTATATAAATGCATGCTCTGTATGCGCTCGCGTAACTGCTTAAAATACAGCGAACCACCCACAGAACACAGAGATCAAGACACTGCTGTTGCATTCAAGATCATCCATGACTTTCTTTCCATTCTTCTAATCAGTCAGTCTCTAGGCATTTCTCACAGTCTGCATGGCTCACATATGCCCTCTAGCTGACGGTCCAGTCATTACCTGTCTGGCCATGACGTCCAAATCAAGAAGAGGCCAGTGACGACCGAACACAGTGAGAGCATGTTTCACCAACATCTGTGAGCAGTGCTTGTTTGGCTCGGGTTCGGGCTTCCACTCCACCTGGAAAATACACAAACAAATCAAGTCTTACAGGTGTGGAACATCATGAGGGGGTTCAAATAATGACAGAATTTAACTCATTTAATTTAACTCATTTGGGTTAACTATCCCTTTAAAGGGTTAGTTCACGCAAAAATGAAAATTTTGTCATTAATTACTCACCCTCATGTCGTTCCACACCTGTAAGACCTTTGTTCATCTTCAGAACACAAATGAATTTTTCATAAAATCTGATGACTCAGTGAAGCCTCCATTGCCAGCAAGATAATTAACACTTTCAGTGTCCAGAAAGCTACTAAAGACATATTTAAAACAGTTCATGTGACTACAGTGGTTCAACCTTAATGTTATGAAGCGACGAGAATACTTTTTGTGCGCCAAAAAAATATCACTGAGCCAATGGATTTTATCAAAAATATCTTAATTTGTCTTCCAGGTGTGGAACGACACAAGGGTGAGTAATAAATGACAGAATTTTAATTTTTGGGTGAACCAACCCTTTAAGATGAAATGGAAAACGGTATTAAACTAGCTCTTTTTAAATAAAAATGGTCCAGTCTACTCATAACATAAGTAATTTACATATTCATATTTTTTCTTAAAGGTACAGTGATAAAACTGTTTAGTAAACTTGGAAAGATATTAATAAAAGTTCTTGAACAAAATTATATATGGGATTATATGAATAAAATGCTACAAAAGTGTAGTTATAAGGCTCCTTTAATCAAGTACCAACTCAACACACATAGATATATAAGGAAGTGTGTTTTTACAGAAGAGTGGAGCTTACAAGATATTGTTATATTTTTATGGTTTTATGATAGTGTTATCCATTTTAATTCAACCATGTATCCTAGTTCTCCTCTACATAACAAGATAAAAACTGTTGACCAGGGTTATTATTGTTAGTAAATACTGAAACCATAAAAAACATTTTCCATTACTTGAAACTAAATAAATGGTAACTAAATAAAATATATAAAAAAACAAAGTTAAACTAAATGAGAAATGTCTTGGTTTTAGTTTAAGTACTATAATAACTAAAACTAAATAAACTAAAATTTAAAGCTGCCTGTCTGCAGTTTTTCCTCTTTGTCGCCATCTCTGTTTGAAACATGCGATTGCAGTCATATGCGGAACAGTTATCTGTACGTGCGTTGTGCCTCGGCACAGCTCGTCAGCGCGGATTAATCTAATGTTTGCTGTCAGTCACCGCACCGTTGTGGATACTGAACTTCAGAATCACAGATTCTACATCTTGAAAGTATGACCAATATAAGAATTTTCACTGGAAAATATTATATGAACAAGTAAGTAACATGTCTGCCACTTTTGTTTTGACCAACTGAGGAAAAAAGCATTAGGCCTACAATAAATCACGCTGCCAATGATGATTAAATCTAACGATCTCTTAGCTCTGGTCATGCCAAACTGTGCAAATGATTTTTACTGTTATACTTTATTCTCAAATTGTTAATGTTAACAACATTAGCATTGCATGACTGTGTATTTAGTGTATATTAGAGTTACCTGTAGATTTCAATTTCTGTAGCCACTCCACAGTCCGAAGTCTTTTGCTTTTCGACTACGTCTGAATCTCCAGTTGTCACTGATGATTGTAATTTGGACCTTTCTGGATTACAATCCGCCATCAAAATTTGAAGTTTAATTATTTCAGCTGCTGAGAAAAGGCTATAAAAAAGCCGCTACCGGCAGCTTCCTCTCATGATAAAACCAACTAGCCTGGACTCCTTCCTTTGTTTACGGACGTGACGTAATGACGCACAGACAAACTGCTGTATGCTTGAATTTCCCGCGGAAATCCGCCATGTCGCTCTTATTATAAAACATTATTACAAGCTTACTGTTGTGAATCGAGACAAGATAATTAGATAGTTTTGAACACTGGCTGGTTATATACTTGTTCAAAAGTTGATTTTGGATCATTTTTAACCAAAAAAAATTGCGGACTGCAGCTTTAAATTAAATAATAATAATAATAAAAATGACAAAAAATACTTGAACTAAAATTAAAGTGAAAATATAAAAATAAAATCTTATTATTAAAAATGATAATAGTATTTCACTGATGCTAAAGTAACACTGCTGCTGACAATGGCATTTCTGCCTAGGATAAATGTCTATGTGAGGAATCAAACCTTCCAGTCATGCCGTATAAACTCCCAGGTCTTGCTGTTAGTATAGCGCAGATCAACTCCACTGACGATACCTGGAGTGTGCAAATGAGCCAAGTGTGCGATGTCCGCAGCATTCTCTGGAATCTCCTGAGAGAGACAAAGGTGTGAATTAAAATGACTTATACAAACCCAATATTCACATATGAGATGAATTACATATATGCTGTCTCACCTCAATGTGTGCATTAATAAAGTGTTCGGTACGACCGCGGTACACCCATTCCCCGCGGGTGATCTCGCTCTGTTCCGGCACTCTCCAGCTGGGCTCGAGCCCGTCACAGTGAAACCACACCAGAACCTGCCCGTTGATCTCACAGCTGGGCCAACACCGCACCTTCGCAAACTCAGGCACTGAAAAACATCCAAACAAATGCCAAATACACTGTCAGTGAAATGTTTTAGGCTCAGTATGATTTTATTTTAAAGAAATGAATACTTTCATTCAGCAAGGATGCATTTCTGTCATGTCAACTCTAGGAGTGTTTGGCATGGTAATGGATATGACAATGCTGATGTTTGGTCTTAGCAGAATAGATCTGCTATGCTGCTGCTGCAGAGCAAGTACAACAGAATACATGAATTACCCATAGCAGATCTATACAGGTGGAGCTGGGGAAGGTGGAGGGTTTCTGAAAGCGCTCTGCAACTGCTACAGCAAATGCTGACCAAGTACTTGAAGGTTTAGCAGCAAGCTCATTGGCTACTGATACAGCAGGAACCAATCAGCTGTGCCCTGTAGAGAATGATGTGATTGTAAGCAGATTGAGTTAAGGACCTATTAGCCTGCGCCATCTAGAGTTTCATGACAGAACTTTGTATTTATGTTACAAATTAACTTTCTATTCATCAAAGAATCCTTAACAAATGATCAGTTTCCACAAAAAAATTGTTTCAAGATTAGTAACAATAACAAATTTTCCCTGAACAGCAAATCAGCATACTAGAATGATTTCTGAAGGATCATGTGACACTTAAGACTGAAGTAATGATGCAGAAAAGTCAGCTTTGCATCACAGGAATAAATTACATTTTAAAATATATGACAATAGATGTTATTTTTAATTGTAAAATGAGTTTTTACTGTATTTTAATCAAATAAATGGTAAGCATACAAGACTTCTTTCAAAAACATAAAAAAATTCTTACCGAGCCCAAACTTTTTGATTGTAGTATTTGTCTAAAAGGTACTTGTACAAATCATTTGCACTTATACTTACATAAGTTTTATGCAACACAAACAATAGTCATCAAATCAAGAACATAGAAAACACATCTTAATTTCTTTTTTGATTTCTTACCTTTATCTGCATATGGAATCTTGACACATTTCCCATCGACTCCACGGAACTGCCACCCGTGGAAGGGGCATTCAATGCAGCCCCCTACGACTCGCCCCCCCACAGCCAGGTTGGCACCTAAGTGGGGGCAGTAAGCATCCACCACATAGGCTTTGCCGTCCTGCCCACGGAACACTGCCACCTGCTGTCCTGGAGAAAAATACAACTAAATGTCATTTTTTTCATTTTGCTGTAGTCTTTAACAATAAAAATAGTATTGTATGCCACAATAGGTTACAGTAAACTAAAGAGGGCAGTAATGGTCTTTCACAAAAAGAACGAAGTGACTGCTTCAGGTTAAAGGTACAGTAAGTGATTTCTGAGAATCGTTGTTGAACATTGTTGATCTCTGAAATCAAGCCAAACATCCAAACCCATCCTTAATTGCTCCGCTCCCAAAATGCACAAACAGGCAATGCAATAGTGGATTCTCTTTATCATAGCAAAAAAAGCTTTGCGAAAAAGAAAGCAAAGATGATGAATGAACAACAATGAAGAACAAAAAATGAACATAAATTACACTACACAAGTATATACAAGCAAGAGTTTTTATTAGCAGCACACACTTAAAACCAATGTCAGTCACATATAGAGCAGAACCAATGCAACCTCAGCATCCATTTTCAGGCCTTCCAGCTTAGGTCTCTCCAGTGCTGGAAAGCATTTCTGATATTAAAGCTCTTGCCCGATCATAACCCTTCTTTTTCCAATGATCTCCCTCTTGCTCACTCTCTCTCCTCCCCCATCAAAAGTGTATACACCCCTTACTGCTGATTGGCTACAATCTTGTTGAGGTGCTCAGTAAGATCCGCTTTCAACAGCGTTTTTCAGAAATCACTTACTGAAGCTTAAATTGGGTAACTGCCACAGACCAACCGCATCCAAATTGTAATTTTTTACAAGATGGACAAAATTCGTCACCAAATAAGTGATTCGGTTTAACCAAAATTTCGGTTTTACCGAATGACACTTTTGGTTATACCGAATGACAATATTTCAAACAATGCTAACAGGCTGATATCTAGTTAGCTAGCTAGACTGCCAGCAAAATTGCAATCAAACATTTTATATTTAGTACAAATTTTTAAAATATTAAAACATTTCCCATGTTTTATAGAGGTTGTACTGAATGACCTGATGTTTCGGGACATGCGTATGAGCAAGTGAAAACATGAATTTTTCAAATAGTTAAGAGGGAGTTACTGACTTTGCATCATGACCATGTGGTCCTTTGCAGGTGTCTGAATAATGTCACATCCTGTCACATGATATTTACCACATGACCTGATCCAAAATGGTCCCTTTATATTGGTTACTCCGAATGACATCAATGAAATCAATTTTTCTTTCTCATAACAAAGCAATGATTTCTACACATAATTTTAATACTATTTTGCACTATGTTGATATATGATGTTATAAAATCATGCCAGAATAAAAAAAAAAATATATTTATTAAATGTTAAGATATTTTAATCACAAATGAAATGGCTGTATTGGCCTTTGGACGGTTAAACCGAATGCCCTTTTGACAGTTTAAAATACCTTTCTATGTAGCAAAATATAATTAAAACTTTTGGATTCAATAAAAGTGATCTAGTTGTACTACCTTACATACTTTGGATGTCATATCATTGATTATTATTTAGGCCTTTGGACAAATAATGACCCATCACGTCAATGACCCATACACTGAATTCATAATAAATTATAAATGTGTTCAGCATCCTGCAAAAAAAATTATTATTTTTTTTTTTCAGATTTTCTAGACTATTTTAAGTCATTAAGTGAGCAGGATATATTAAAATGAAGTGCATTCCACTTAGTGTACTACAAGTGGTAACTAAATACATTTAATACAGAGATATTAGTGGATATAAAATTAGTGCACAAAAATAGAGAACTTTAAGTACATTATAGAAGTGTACTTTTTTTCACCTGGGCTGGCCTGCTTGCTTACAACCAAAAGGCGGAGGTCTGCAGTATTAGAAAATAAATTACATTTCATGTCACATCAATGAGGATGACACTGGTCTAGATTTTGCCATTACATCACAGTCTATATCATAAGCCAAATGGGAAAGTTAATAATTAATTAAAAACAAACAGTAAAGTGTGTCAGTTAATAATTAGGCCTATATTGTTTGTCTGGCAAGCAGCAGTTTTTATATAACCAGGAATAGGCATAGCAACATTGAAGACTGTAAAATCATTCTCTCCTCAGGTCTACAGCTACAGGACTGAAAAAAACACCCTTTCTTTTATGCTGACCTGAGGGGTTTTATTTGCCTGCAATGCAGTGCCCCTGAAAAAAGTTCCTACACTCAGATGACAAAATTGCACAAAGGAAAAAGGTAGTGGAAGCAAACAGACATGACTGCCACAACTGATATCAATAATATGTGTGAAAATACTCTGTCATTAAAATATGTACAGTCCTACATAGGAAGTACAAACAGAAAGTCGATATGAAGAGGTTAATAAAGAGACAGAGTGAGAGAGCAGTGTATTTGAGCTGAGTAAGCATATTAGTTATCTGTTATCTGACATGATTCCTATAAGACATATAGCCGATATAGGCCATTTAACTAAAGTATGCTGTAGCAGTAACTGCATGCAATTAAATGCTGTGCACTTTGAGATCACTAAAGGAAACCCAATTTAGCTGTGCCACTTCCAAGATGCTGCTTTTTAGTCTGTGGGCTTGCAACAAGCATCTAGAAAGCATATAACCACAGATATCTTTAAAGGTGCCCTAGAATCAAAAATTTAATTTACCTTGGCATATTTAAATAACAAGAGTTCAGTACATGGAAATGACATACAGTGAGTCTCAAACACCATTGTTTCCTCCTTCTTATGTAAATCTCATTTGTTTAAAAGACCTCAGAAGAACAGGCGAATCTCAACATAACACAGACTGTTACGTAACAGTCGGGATCATTAACATGTATGCCCCCAATATTTGCATATGCCAGCTCATGTTCAATGCATTACACAAGGGCAGCCAGTATTAACGTCTGGATCTGTGCACAGCTGAATCATCAGACTAGGTAAGCAAGCAAGAACAATAGTGAAAAATGGCAGATGGAGCGATAATAACTGACATGATAGCATGATATTTTTAGAGATATTTGTATATTGTTTCATTAGCATGTTGCTAATGTACTGTTAAATGTGGTTAAAGTTACCATCGTTTCTTACTGTATTCGCTATTTTCATTTTTAAACACTTGCAATCTGTATAATTCATAAACACAACTTCATTCTTTATAAATCTCTCCAACAGTGTAGCATTAGCCTGTTGCCACAAAGCACTATCAAACTCATTCAGAATCAAATGTAAACATCCAAATAAATACTATACTCACATGATCCGACGCATGCATGCAGTATGCATGACGGACATCTTGTAAAGATCCAGGGTTATATTAGCTGTGTGAACTTTGTAAATGCACTGCATTGTAGTCGAGAGCTCGGGGGGCAGGGAGTGCGCGATTTTAAAGGGGCTGCAGCCTGAATCGGTGCATAGTTAATGATGCCCCAAAATAGGCAGTTAAAAAAATTAATAAAAAAAAATCTATGGGGTATTTTGAGCTGAAACGTCACAGACACATTCAGGGGACACCTTAGACTTATATTACATCTTGGAAAAACTGGTTCTAGGGCACTTTTAAAGGGGACCTATAAGTATAATATATGTCTCAGGGGTCCAAGAATGTGTTTTTGAAGTTTAAGCTCAAAATACCCCACAGAACATTTATTATACCACGTTGTAAATGCCCATTTTTGAGTGGAAGGAAAAACATGCCGTTTTTATGCCTTTGTTCACCTTCAAAACACAAATTAAGATATTGTTGATGAAATCCGATGGCTCAGTGAGGCCTCCATTGCCAGCAATGTTACTGCACCTCTCAAGATCCATAAAGGTACTAAAAACATATTTTAAACAGTTCATGTGAGTTCAGTGGTTCTATCTTAATATTATAGACCTTATGTAGCCCCGCCCCTTTTTAGCGCTGCTCTCGTCTTTTGACTTCCGCTTTTTTTATTTCCACAGCGATCTTACGTATTTATGAATGAACTGCTCATTTTAAAATCTTCCCGGTCTACTAACATTTGTTAAGACATCTGCTTTAAACATAACAATGCTCATGATAACTTTCATTAACTCTACAACAGGTAAATCCACTTCACCAGCTAATTATTCTTCAACAGCGATGCCACAGAAATATATGGGCTACCGCAAAAACGGAAGTTCAAAGACAATTTTCTAAAATAAGGTCTATAAAGCGACGAGAATACTTTTTGTGTACCAAAAAATCCCCAAAATAACGACTTTTCAACAGTATCAACAAAACACTGCTTCAGGGCATTACGAATCGAATCAGTGAATCGGAGCGCCAAAGTCACGTGATTTAAGCAGTTTAGCCCTTTGATAGGAGATCCAAATCATTAATTTGAAACAAAACATTCCTAAAGCTCAGAAGCTTCATGTAGCAGTGTTTTGAAATCGGCCCATATAGATTTCGTTATTTTGGTTTTTTTTCGTGCACAAAAAGTATTCTTATCGCTTTATAATATTAAGATAGAACCACTGAACTCACATGAACTGTTTCAAATATGTTTTTAGTGCCTTTATGGATCTTGAGAGGTGCAGTAACATTGCTGGCAATGGAGGCCTCACTGAGCCATTGGATTTCATCAACAACATCTTAATTTGTATTCCGAAGATGAATGAAGGTCTTAAGGGTGTGGAACGACATGAGTGTGAGTAATTAATGACAGAATTTTCATTTTTGGGTGAACTAACCCTTTAAGTGTGTTAAAAATAGTCAGGAAAGTGTACTCTCTTAAACTGGCCTTTTATTTCCTTAATGTTATATCATCAGCGAGTACCTTTTTTTTTTATATATATATACCTTTAAGACAAAGTACACTACAAGTGCATATTTAAAATATACTTGAAATTTCGGTCAGAGTGCTTCACGGTGAGGTAAAATGAAGATTAGTTAACTGAATTTGGTCTGAGGCATATCTTTAATGTACAGTATCTTTACAGTATCATTTCATTTACAGTATCTTTTATCTATAAGATTTTTTTGTGGTGACAGTTGGCCAGGTTTGTAAAAGTAATCAAAGGTCGCACAGGTTCAGTGGTCTCCAGGCTGCAAAAAGCACAACAGTGTTTCTTTGTATACCAAAGACAAAACTACAAAGGTGTTTTGTTTGGTTTTCATTGAAAACCCAAAGGTCTCTGCAACATGATAGGACATCCTACAACAACTCAGCTAAGCAACAGACACTTAAACATAAGAAAAAGCCAAGATGAGTAACAAAAGACAAAGACTTTGCAATGACAGGGCTGCACGTACACAAGAGTTTAACCTGTGAGGTTATAGTCTGTCAAATGCATAATGAAAATGATGGGGAATGATTTAATGTTTCACAGATGATCCGCAACCCTGTCTGAAATCAATAAGATGCTACCTTACCCAGAAACCTGATCATCTCAATAACCTTGCTGATTTTCCATCAGAAACTGATCAAAAAATTCATATCAGCTGCATATATAATGCTTCAACATACAGTATACAATATCCTGTCTGTGATATCTGAAATATCACCCAAAATATGTTAAACTTATTGAGTATTTATGCCATAAATACTTATGTTATAGCTATAGGAATTGTTGTGTAAAAGGTTTTAGATGAAGTATAGGCATGTCACACTGCCCAGAAATTTACATTTATGGACTAAGTGACGTGCAGTTAATGCAAGGTATACAGTTTATCGTTGTGCGTTTAATCAAATTAAATCAACAAAAGACCTTAGAGATACTAGCACTATGTATGCTGAACTGCAGGGACATAAAGAATGGAAAAATGAAACGGAAATTAATAATCAACCTCTCATCCACCTCTTTGGTAAAAAGATTGGCTAAGATTTGTTTGTGTAATAACAGACATGGAAAACTAACATACTGTATGCGACAAAATAGCTGCATTATTGATATCAAGATGGGAATGTTAGGATACAAATGACTTCGTTTCTGTTCTTGAAGTGACCTGGAAATTCATCTGGCTACAAAAGAATGAATGAAGAGCTATTTCAGTCTCAGTTATCTGCGTCTGCGCAGCACTGGAAGGAAGACACATGGCTGAAAATGTGCAGAGCCTCATAGGGAAACACTGTCCGTCTGTAATTCATTAATCATTTTTAACTGTCAAGTGTCTAACAGGCATCCCTGCATATTATGGCAAACTGTTTTGACTTTTAATGATTCTCGGAATATGATATTTTGATATAGACATTACAATTCAATTTTCACTAATTAAAAAGGATCATTCTTGATATCAGGAATTGAATTTTTACTAGTAACAAAAGTAATTTTTTATATCAGGAATTACATTAGCACAAACACAAATTCTTGATATCATAAATTCTTACAAGTTTTTAAATGTTAAAAGGGCGTCAAAACTATGGAAATGAAATTGCAGATATCAAAAATTTGTTTCTTAATAGTTTTTTGGTACACATTTCTGGTACACATATCAGCTATGCTTCCAGATCAACTTTTAAAAAGCTAAAACGCATTCTGTGACGCATGCGTACATAGATTAAGATACGCGTCTCGTGATGTTTTATGATGTTCATCCCCCCACTTTCTGATTTAATAATGTGTTTTATATCGCTTCTGTGCTGCTGTTTGTGATCCCATGACACTTTAACTGCTGCAAAAAAGGAGAAATAAATCTGTGGGACATTTCCAGTGATGCGTTTTACCTCACCTGCGCTTTATTCACCATCTTTGGCGGTTGTTATATACCTACCTAGCACTGTCACACTCTTCACATCTCCTCTCTCCAGCATGTGAGAGTCTAAAACCCGATACCAGCCGTTTGGATAAACCGGCGGTAATTCTCCAGTTTTCCGTCGCCGCCTCACCTCGTTGGCAGCCTGGGCACGAGAGCGTCCGTCCTCCGCAATGTACCCCACCTCATCCACACCGCGGAGCAGCTCCAAAGGAGCGAATAACAGTCTGTACAACCAGCCCATCGCTAGAAGGAACACGCCCGCGAAGATGCAGGCTGCCGCCCGTGTAGGGGCTCCGGCCAGTCCGGTTCTCCGCCACAGTTCTGGGTATCCACCTCCGAAGAGCGTGTTTGATGGATCTTGGACGAGCATGACGAAAGTGGCGGTGAGACCGATCGCGGCCACCGCGGCCGCCTTGAACAGCAGTGATGCCCGTGAATTCTCCATGACACCTGCGATGTTACACACTGACAGTCAGTGCTCTCGATAATCCCTCCTTCCCATTTTAGTTTCTATGCAGACAGAAGGCTGTGGGTTTGTTTATGCATGCTTTTTTTCTAGGGGTCACACTCACACACAGCATGTGTCTGTATAGCGTTCAAGAGCGCCGTGGATACGTGAAGCGGCGCATGATTGACATCCAGAGACCACGCCCACATGCAGGTGAGATTTCAAAGTACTGCAAAGTAGCTACTGTGCGACACTATACTTTTACTTCATGAGCAAAGTGCATTGGCAACTTTTTGTTTAGATGATCAGTTTATTAAAAACGAGGAAAGGTATGTGGAACATAGGCCTATAGCCTAGCTACTAACTGCAAAAATTGTACATTTTTACATTACACATTTCATTTTCGTTTTTAACTTTAATTTTATGGAACAGGGTACAGAACACATCGTTCCCAGAATTCTATTATTTACTTAAAGGTGCCATAGAATTTAAAATTGAATTTACCTTGGCATAGTTGAATAACAAGAGTTCAGTACATGGAAAAGACATACAGTGAGTTTCAAACTCCATTGTTTCCTCCTTCTTATATAAATCTCATTTGTTTAAAAGACCTCCGAAAAACAGGTGAATCTCAACATAACACCGACTGTTATGTAACAGTCGGGATCATTAATATGTACGCCCCCAATATTTGCATATGCCAGCCAGTGTTCAAGGCATTACACAAGGGCAGCCAGTATTCAATCTGGAGCTGTGCACAGCTGAATCATCAGACTAGGTAAGCAAGCAAGAACAACAGCGAAAAATGGCAGATGGAGTGATAATAATTGACATGATCCCTGATATTTTTAGTGATATTTGTAAATTGTCTTTCTAAATTTTTCGCTAGCATTTTGCTAATGTACTGTTAAATGTGGTTATATTAACGGAGACTAGAGCCGTCGCTATTTTCATTTTTAAACACTTGCAGTCTGTATAATGCATAAACACATCTTCATTCTTTATAAATCTCTCCAACAGTGTGTAATGTTAGCTTTAGCCACGAAGCACAGCCTCAAACTCATTCAGAATCAAATGTAAACATCCAAATAAATACTATACTCACATGATCCGACGCATGCATGCAGTATGCATGACGAACACTTTGTAAAGATCCATTTGAGGGTTATATTAGCTGTGTGAACTTTGTTTATGCACTGTTTTATAGTCGAGAGCTCAGGGGCGGGGAGCGCAAGGATTTAAAGGGGCCGCAGCCTGAATCGGCGCATATTTAATGATGCCCCAAAATAGGCAGTTAAAAAAATAATAAAAAAAAATCTATGGGGTATTTTGAGCTGAAACTTCACAGACACATTCAGGGGACACCTTAGACTTATATTGCATATTGTGAAAAAAAGTTCTAGGGCACCTTTAAAAGAAAAAAAAAAAAAAAACAGGCAAAGAACATGAAGCAGTGCACATGAACATAATCACCCACTCATCTGTTTTAGTGTTTGGTCTGTTTTTTTAATGATTTTTTTTTTTGATCTGTTTAATCATATACATCCATCCTTAATCCATTTGTCATACGATCAAATTAATCAAGAGTTTCGTTTTTAGTAGTTTTGTTTATTTTATTCTGCTGATCCTATGCTTTCTGACTTGTAGTAGCCAACTAGTCATGAAGGACAATAATGCACCACATGTATCCACAAACACATGCATTTGTAACTCTTTTAGGGTTTACAGCTCCATTTCCTACTTTGTTAAACAATATCAGCTCAGATTTGCTGTACTAGATGTAATATATATATATATATATATATTATATAATACACATAATACATATATACATATATATAATACATAAAATTTAGTATATTTAGTATATTATTCTTTCTTTGTTCCAGCTGGTCGTGGCCTGTTTTCCAGTGACGTCCTGTCTGAATTCAGTAATAAAGGGTAAAGATAGTGCCAATGTTTGTTCTATCTAATGCTATGATTGCACTGGTTGTTAAGGGTAACGTGACCATTCCCAAGGAACAGTCTCCACATTTACCAACAATATCTCTAGATAACTATATTAGTTCCTGGAGTGCCACTGTACCTCAGATTTCAGTTTCAACCGCAATTAAACACACCAGCTAATCAAGGTCTTCAGGATTTCTAGAAACAAAGCCTTACAAACAAGGGTCAATTCAATGCTGGATTTGCACAAAAGATTAACATGACGGCACATGCTAGGCGATGAGTTGAATCAACTCCACAGCAACTACATACATTTATCCACTAACAATTCAGAAATGTCTCTCCATCAGTGTTCAGTGTTACTGACAATCATCATTTTGGCTGCGTGAGATTCTCCAGCTTTGTTTTTGTTGAGCAACCGAAGTGTGAGCTGTTAAAGCTCTGCCCTCTTCTGGAAAGGGAGCCGGGAGCAACAGCTCATTTGCATTTAAAGGGACACACAAAAAGGTTGTTTTTGCTCACACCCAAATAGGGGAAAATTTGACAAACTATAAAAAATGATCTGTGGGGTATTTTGAGCTGAAACTTCACAGACACATTCTGGGGACACCAGAGACATCTTGTAAAAGGGGCATTATAGCTCACCTTTAATGAATCGACAGCCAATCAGCTTCAACATGTTTGTTCGTAAACAATAATTCTATTTTTAGAGTTTACACTGAAAAAAAATGCTGATTTATAAGAGAAGTCACAGACAATTGCGAGACAGGTAGGATTCAGTTTAAGGACACTTTTCATATAAATCTATGGTATCCTCAACCAGTGATTGACTGTCGCACAACTCTGAAAGAGATTCAATGACTTCAAGGCTGTAATGTCATCCAAGTTAACCATTATGCATGTGATGTACTGGAACATTTCTAGAGTTAACTAAGAATCTTAGAAATGACATTAACTGATAAGAAAATAGTAAACTTTCTCTCCGCTAACTGGAGCACCAAACAGCATTCTTTTGATGTCATGGCAAGTTAATAAAGAAAAACTGTTAGCTGGTTTTGATCATCATATATTTTGTTTATTGCATGAATCTTAGCATGATGTTAACTGCTAAATGATTTTGTAGTCAGGTTAGCAGTGCTTAGTTCTTGACAGTAGGGTAGCTGGCAAAGACGGTAGTCCAGTAGTAAACCTTACGCGTTCTCAACATCTGCTTCACACTGTTCTTGTTCATATCGCCGTGTATGTCTAGGTACTTATGGCCAGTGCCTGCGAACTCAGGCCAGGTTACAGGAACACTGGACTCACCTTTGTTAGGGTTACTGTGAGGGAGAGAGAAAGAGACAAATAAAGACACATTTTGGCTATCATAATGCACCACAATTAGCACTTTAAAACTAAAGTCTCAAACTAAAACCATTAAACAATATTTTTGTTCCTTGAAATAAAATAAAATATAAAAAATGCAGACTTGTTTTATTTAAGCTCGTTGTCAAAGCAACATTTCTCATTTTAATTTAATTTCATCTACTAAACTAAATATTAAATGTGCCATCGAACGTATTTTTAAGAGATGTAATATAAGTCTAAGGTGTCCCCTGAATGTGTCTGTGAAGTTTCAGCTCAAAATACCCCATAGATTTTTGTTAATTAATTTTTTTAACTGCCTATTTTGGGGCACAATTAGAAATGCGCAGATTCAGTCTGCGGCCCCTTTAAAGGGATAGTTCACCCAAAAATGAAAATTTGATGTTTATCTGCTTACCCCCAGGGCATCCAAGATGTAGGTGACTTTTTTTCTTCAGTCGATCACAAATTATGATTTTTAACTGCAACCGCTGCTGTCTGTCAGTCAAATAATAGCAGTGATTGGGAACTTGAACAATAAGAGTCGAAAAAACTTCCATAGACAAATCCAAATTAAACCCTGCGGCTCGTGACGGCACATTGATGTCCTAAGACACGTAACGATCGGTTTGTGCGAGAAACCGAACAGTATTTATATAATTTTTACCTCTAATACACCACTATGTCCAACTTCGTTCAGCTTCCTGTTAGTGAGGTCAAAAAACGCGTTGTGATGACGGAAGTGATGTCTCGCCCATATACTTCAATGAGCGCGAGACATCACTTCCGTTGTCTGAGCGCGATCAGACCTCACTAACCGGAAGCTGAACGAAGTTGGACATAGTGGTGTATTAGAGGTAAAAAATTATAGAAATACTGTTCGGTTTCTCGCACAAACCGATCGTTTCGTGTCTTAGGACATCAATGTGCCGTCACGAGCCGCAGGGTTTAATTTGGACTTGTCTATGGAAGTTTTTTCGACTCTTATTGTTCAGGTTCCCATCTACTGCTATTATTTGACTGACAGACGTCAGCGGTTGCAGTTAAAAATTATAATTTGCGTTCGACTGAAGAAAAAAAGTCCTCTACATCTTGGATGCCCTGGGGGTAAGCAGATAAACATCAAATTTTCATTTTTGGGTGAACTATCCCTTTAATTGCTTGCGCTCTCCGCCCCCTCCCGAGCTTTCGACTCTATCATTGCATAAACAAAGTTCACACAGCTAATATAACCCTCAAAATGGATCTTTACAAAGTGTCCGTCATGCATGCTGCATGCATACATCGGATTATGTGAGTATTGTATTTATTTGGATGTTTACATTTGATTCTGAATGAGTTTGAGGCTGTGTTCCGTGGCTAACGGCTAATGCTACACTGTTGGAGAGATTTATAAAGAATGAAGTTGTGTTTATGAATTATACAGACTGCAAGTGTTTAATAATGAAAATAACGACGGCTCTTGTTTCCGTGAATACAGTAAGAAACGATGGTAACTTTAACCACATTTAACAGTACATTAGCAACATGCTAACAAAACATTTAGAAAGACAGTTTACAAATATCACTAAATATCATATTATCATGAATCATGTCAGTTATTGTTCCATCTGCCATTTTTCGCTATTGTCCTTGCTTGCTTACCTAGTCTGATGATTCAGCTGTGCACAGCTCTAGACGTTAATACTGCCTGCCCTTGTCTAATGCCTTGAACATGGGCTGGCATATGCAAATATTGAGGGCGTACATATTAATGATCCCGACTGTTACGTTACAGTCGGTGTTATGTTGAGATTCGCCTGTTCTTCTGAGGTCTTTTAAACAAATGAGATTTATATAAGAAGGAGGAAACAATAGAGTTTGAGACTGTATGTCATTTCCATGTACTGAACTCTTGTTATTCAACTATGCAAAGATAAATTCAATTTTTAATTCTAGGGCACCTTTAAAAACCTGGTCCTGGAGGGTGAGTTTATCTTCAAATGACCTCAAAACACATGCCTGGAAGTTTCTAGTATGCCTAGTTAGACCTTGATTACTTGGTTCAGATGTGTTTAATTCGGGTTGGAACTAAACTCTACAGGACCGTGGCCCTCCAGGAGCAGGTTTGGACAACCCTGAACTACACATAAATGAAAAAAACAACAACTAATTAATTCAAATGACTAAAACACACAACAAAATTTAAAGAGCCCCTAACAAATATGAGATGGGAGGAAAAATTATATTTCAGTGCTTTTGCGTTCTCTCCCGAATGTTTTGCCTAACACCAAGGAACTTTATGTTCGCTTTTGAAGTTGAAGTTGCAAAACTTTTGAAGTTTTTTTGCGGGAACGCAAAAGTTGTGCAAAAGAACGCACATTTTTTTAGGGCAACGCAAATATTTTGCGGGTGAACACAAAGATTCTTAGGGGAACAGTGTAAAAAGTTTTGTGAGAAAACACAAATGTTCTGCGAACGAATGCAAAGTTTTCAGGGTAAAGCAAATGTTTTACGGGTGATTGCAAAGTTTCTCGGGGGAACACAACAATTTTGCGAGAGCACGCAAAAGTTCTGCGAATGAACGCAAAGTTTTGCATGTGAACCCAAATGTTTTAAAATATATCTTTTCCTCCCATCTCTTATTTTTTCCACCACTGTGTCCCTTTAGGGGCTCAGTAAAAATTACTAAAGAAATTAAAATAAAATGGAAACTCTAATATAAATATATTTACTATAAAAATGAAAAACTATAATAGTATTGCACGGAATTGCACAACTATAGATAGGGTCTAGTACCATGGTACTCTTAGATTATACATATTAAATTATTATAGTTGCCTCTACACATTAAAGTGGAATAAGATATTTTAATATTGTTAGTATTTTTATGTTTACATACCCAGTTTGAGCAAAATTGGTCCAGTAGGCAATCATGTATTTGGAGGCATCGCGATGGCGAGGAAAGTAGCCCAAAGGAGTGGTGAATGGCTTTCCAAAAACATACTGCAGGTCATCAGCGTGATCGGCACCCATCCAGAGTGGGAAAATAGGCATGCGAGAGGGCTCGCTGAACAGGTAGGAGTATGTTCGTGCAGTTCTATTGGAGTAAAAAGGTTGTTTTAAGGTTATCTACTATTCAGTTCACATTTTAGAGGTCAGTAAATAAGAAGATGAAGTCAGCTTACTTGGCATGGTCAGTGTGGAGGTACAGGGCCGCTTGGGTTGGCACCAGGAAGATGTAGTCCGTCTCAATGTCCACAACTGTTTTCTTAACATCCTTATCATTAGGGTTACTACCCAAATTGACTGCGTACTCCTGATAAGTTGCGATACCAGCCTCTTGTCCTCTATCTTTAGACAGGGAAATCGCGAGAGCCCTAACATCCTCCCTGTTATAAATCAATAGCAGTTTTAAATCATATTGTTGTTTGGACTATTAAAGGCCCCATGAAATGACTACACAGAAGCAGTTTATGCACACAGCTTGTCCCTTTGACCCTGTTTACACTTGGTATTAAGATGTATTTTGGTTGATCGGATCACAAGTGGATGACACTAAATACAGATGTAAACAGGGTCTAAAATGTTTTGAGCTTGTCCACTTTCGACCACTTCCAGAGGTAGCCTAAAAATGCGTTAAGACCGGATTGCTTTTGTAGTGTAAACACTTATTTAATCGAATGCATTCAAACAGCCACAAAAGACCACCTACTCTCTGCCTACTGACCTAACTTGTAAACATTATGGGAAGCGCGTTAGCCACACAAAATTTAAACTTTGTCAGCTGAAGAGTTAAGTTTAGTTTGAAGACGAAAACCATACCAAGCATAATGTTCTTTCCTGATTTCTAAAACACACTCACAGCATTCGGACGCTCTTGCGGCTATCAGAGCAGAAACTAAAGCAGATGTTTTTCAATCATCTCTGGATGCATTTATATGTAAATTGCATATGCTTATTTTGCACTGAAAATATCCATACATTTACCCACCCATAGACCCACCTCTTGAAGAAATCAGGACAGAAGTGGTTGAACGTTTACAAAAGAGATTGATTAAAACACCAGGTGTAAACGGGAATGTCTCCCTCGTCAAAAAGTGGTTTTGGTATATATAGCTAATTTTGCCCTTCATGACAACTGTGAGGAACTTATCCATTTAAATTATATTAAGCCTTAAAGTTCTGAATAATTAAGGACACTTGAGTGACAAGTGGATTGCTGCTGCTGTCACTACTAGCCGTTTGTCTGCTTTCTGTTAGCCGTCACATCACCTCAGCTAATTCCACCCAAGTCCCGCCTCTTTGCCCATTTTTGGTTATCCGGGAGTGATGCACAGTGACATGCTGCTAAAATGGTGATGACCGGCTCCGCCTACTTTGGGCTTCCCAAATGCTCTTAAGAAACCTACGGGTGACGTCATGGACACAACGTCCATTGTTTTATACAGTCTATGATATTCCCTGTACAGATTATTTTTCAGATATATTTTACGGTTTAAAAGTTTGGAATCAGTACAGTTTGAAAAAAAAAATAAATAAATTTAATGCATCGGGAAGGATGCATTAAATTGATCAAATATGTCAGTAAAGACATATATAATGTTACATAAGATTTCTATTTCTTAAATGCTGTCTTGAGTCTTGAGAAAAATGGTGTTTCCACAAAAATATTAAGCAGCAGAACTGTTTTCAAAATTGATAATAATAAGAAATGTTTCTTGAGCAACAAATCAGCATGTTAGAATGCTTTCTGAAGGATCATGTGACACTGAAGACTGGAGTAATGATGCTGAAAATTCAGCTTTGCCACCACATGAATAATTAACATTTTAAAATATATTAAAATTGAAAACATTATTGTAATAATAAATTATAATAATATTTCACAATAGTAGTGTTTAAGAATAAGAATACTTATAAGAAACTTCTATCAAAAACATCTTACCTATCTCAACTTTTGAACAGTAATGTATTTTTTTTATTTCAAAATTTAGAAAAAAAAAAAATGCCAAAAATATATTGCTAAAGTAGATGTTAAAATTCGTTTACTTACAGATGCATGCTTTTGTTACTTATATTTCCTCATATTTTTTTGTCTATTTCTTTATATATATTTTATTTTTATAGATCTACATACATTAATATCATTAAAAAAATATATATATTTTCTATCCCCTTAATGTACATTTTGTAATATATTTTAGAAATTTTACCATGAAGGTTTTTTTATTTTTAATTTGAAAAACATATTCCTTAAGCTGCACTTTTTACAGATATTAGGGCATATGTTTGAAATATATTGTGTCCAGAAAAAAAAAAACAATTGCAGTATGGGTCTGCTAAAGCTTACTTTTGCCAACTTTTAACTTTACATATCGATGGCCTCGAAGCTAACAGACATAAAAGCCACAAAACTCTGCTTCTGATTTCATGGGGTCTTTAAAAATTCTCAAAATGATTCCAGATGAGTCTTTGATGTAGCACACTTACACAGAGGTGGATGCCAGAGCATTGTTGATAGAGGGGACGTCAAGGGTGGCAAAGATGTGGCCGTCCATGTCATTGACTCCAGCGATGTAGTCAATGTCAGCAGCATTAATGAAAAGTTTTTCAGGCTCATCAGGGACGAAGTCCCCATCGATGACGGGGGAAAGAGCCAGTTTGTGCACAATGGGATCTGGAAAAGATTGTCACATTTGATCTTTTGACTTTGTGTTGCATTTACTGTGGTTTTAAGCAGCAGTTTAACCATTTTAAAGGGATAGTTCACCATAAAAATCATTCACTCACCATTATGTCTTTCCAAACCTGCATGACTTTTACACACTGACTTGTTCACTGAAAATTTTGGTATTCCCATTCTTTGTAATTATATAGAAAAGAATGTTTGGAACTATAAGAGAGTGAGTAAATGATGACTGAATTTTAATTTTGGTTTAACTATTGCTATAAAAAGCATGTAAAAAGCTAAAACTGCACAAGCAGCTATTTTCTTACCACTAGGAGATGTGGCGAAATTCACATTCCCAGCAAGAGTTACAGTCTTTGGATCTGTCCTCTTCAGACAAGCCACCATACCGCTATCAGTGGGACATCCTACCTTCTTTGCGATCTAAAGGTGCATAAAAAATAATAACTTACCCATATAATTTTGAAGAAATTATTGTAACTATAGAAATAAAGCAAGTTGTGATATTAATTATTAACTGACCAAAATCATTGAAATGCCAGTCTGTATGTGAAACAGACCAGGTGACTTCACAAAGTAAACACTAGCGAGTGTACAGTAAAGAGTTATGCAAAAGGTTGGGAATGAGAGTAAATAACACCCCCCTCACCCCCCCTAGTCTTTTGGGATCATTGTAAATCACATGCTAGTACTGTACACAATGTACTCGGTCTGTTTTATAATGAGAATTCAACAATGTGGGACATTCATGAAGATCAAGTGCACCTCCTCAGCAGATTTTCGTGGATTTCTGTTGACGGCCCAGGGACAGAGAGCAACACCGCTCTGTGAGATAGCTCTGCGGATCAGGCCCTTGTTTTTAGGGGAAAGAATCTGTGAAGGATGGGAAACACAACACACCTTAGAACATTCAACCTATGTTACAGAGGACCTCTAATGGTTTCCATACTAATAACCCAAGCCCTCACACAACCCTGTTGCCATTAGATTTAAAGTGAAAACAATTATTTAGCCAATTTATGAGCCTTTCAAATAACAAGGCCTACTTCAACAGTTTGCATTATTGGGAAGAAATTTTCAAAAATGGCCTCGTTCTAGCAAATATAGCCAGACCAGCACATGCCCACCCACTCATTAAAATGTCATAGATAAGCATGCAGCACCTGGAAGTTTACGCTGGCTGCACCTGCTGACTCGCCAAAGATAGTGATGTTGTCTGGATTGCCACCAAAAGACCTGATGTTCCTGTGTACCCAAGAGATAGCGGCGTGCTGATCCCACAGGCCATAGTTTCCTATCAACCATGACATGCTTAGATTATCATTTAAATACTACAATCAATTAATCAATCCATACATATGCATACATATACAATATATACAGTGGAGTCAAGTCAACAAGTCTATACAGAGCATAGTGATAGGAAAAATGAGAATTCTCTTGCAAAACTTGTGTTCCCTAGAAAGTTTGCTTTCATTCGCAAAACTTTTGCATTCCCCTGAGAAACTTTTTTGATGGAAAGCTTACGAGAGATAGCAAAACTTTTGCAAGCCAATTCAAAGCCCCTGAAGGTGATGACAAAATATGAGGAAAAATTATATATTAATCCTTTTGCGTTCTCTCGCAAATCCCCCGAGAAAAACTTCTTTGTGAGTGAACGCAAAGTTTCTTGGGGGAACACAAACCTTTTGAGAAGGAATGGAGCCCATAAAGGGATATGGCGGTGGAAAAATCCCTTGCAAAAGATTTGTGTTCCATCGAGAAATTTTGTGTTCACTCACAAAACCTTTGCATTCCCTAGCAAAACTTATGTGTTCCCCCCAAAAACTTTGAATTCACTCACAAGTTTTGTGAGCAAACGCAAAGTTTCTCTAGGGCAAACGCAAACATTTTGCAAGTTAATGCAAAATTTCTTGGGGAAACACAAAACTTTTGCAAGAGAACGTAAAACTTTAAAGGTGCCATCGAACGTTTTTTTTACAAGATGCAATATAAGTCTAAAGGTGTCCCCTGAATGTGTCTGAAGTTTCAGCTCAAAATACCCCATACATTTTTTTTAAAATTAATTTTAACTGCCTATTTTGGGGCATCATTAAATATGAGCCGATTTATGCTGTGCGGCCCCTTTAATTCTCGTGCTTCCCCGCCCACAGAGCTCGCGCTTGCCTTAAACAGTGCATAAACAAAGTTCACACAGCTAATATAACCCTCAAATGGAACTTTACAAAGTGTTCGTCATGCATGATGCATGCATGCGTCGGATCATGTGAGTATAGTATTTATTTGGATGTTTACGTTTGATTCTGAATGAGTTTGAGGCTATGCTCCGTGGCTAATGGCTAATGCTACACTGTTGGAGAGATTTATAAAGAATGAAGTTGTGTTTATGAATTATACAGACTGCAAGTGTTTAAAAAATGAAAATAGCGACGACTCTTGTCTCCGTGAATACAGTAAGAAACAATGGTAACTTTAACCACATTTAACAGTACATTAGCAACATGCTAACAAAACATTTAGAAAGACAATTTACAAATATCACTAAAAATATCATGATATCATGGATCATGTCAGTTATTGTCACTCCATCTGCCATTTTTCGCTATTGTTCTTGCTTGCTTACCTAGTCTGATGATTCAGCTGTGCACAGATCCAGACGTTAATACTGGCTTGTCTAATGCCTTGAACATGAGCTGGCATATGCAAATATTGGGGGCGTACATATTAATGATCCTGACTGTTACGTAACAGTCGGTGTTATGTTGAGATTCGCCTGTTCTTCTGAGGTCTTTTAAACAAATGAGATTTATAAAAGAAGGAGGAAACAATGGAGTTTGAGACTCACTGTATGTTATTTCCATGTACTGAACTCTTGTTATTTAAATATGCCAAGATAAATTCAATTTTTAATTCTAGGGCACCTTTAAAGGGTTAGTTCACCCAAAAATGAAAATTCTGTCATTAATTACTCTCATGCCATTCCAAACCTGTAAGACTTTTGTTAATCAAGAGAACACAAATGAAGGTTTTTTTATTAAATCTGAGAGCTTTCTGTCCCTCCATCGACAGCTACACAATTACCACTTTGACGATTCAAAAATTTCATAAAGTGATCATAAAACTAATCTATATGAATTGAGTGGTTTAGTCAAAATTTTCTGAAGAAGACACGATTCCTTTATATGACGAACAGTTTGAATTTAGGCTTTTATGCACATAAACATTCAACTCGCATCAGTTGTGGTAAACTGAAGCTCAAACATGTTGGCTTTATGTGCGAGAACCAATGAGGTTCATTCTCGTGAGTTACGCCGCACTTTGAGCTTCCAAGAACAAGCCGGTTCGTTGATCTTTTGTTTATGTTCGCTGATTAATGTTTATATGTGAATAAAAGCCTAAACTAAATCTGTTCATCATATAAAGTGATCAAGTCTCTTCAGAAAATTTGGACTAAACCCCTCAATTCATAAAGATTACTTTTACGATCTCTTTATTAACTTTTTGAACCGTCTAAGTGGTAACGTTTGTCGTGTCTATGAAGGGACAGAAAGCTCTCAGATTTCATTAAGATCTTCATTTGTGTTCCGAAGATTAAGTAAAGTCTTAGGGGTTTGGACAACATGAGGGTGAGTAATTAACGACACTTGAATATACAAATATAATTTTTATATTTTTAGGTAATCTGTTCCCTTTGGGTTGCGTTGTCTCCTCCTACTGTGATGTATCATATTAAAATTAGAATATTTAATTAAATTTACCAGGTGCGTCAGCATCTCCGCTGCTAAGGAATCCGAGGGATCCGACACGGTAGTTGAACGTCACCACGATGACGTTTCCTCTGTCTGCAATCTCCTGTCCGTCGTACAGGTAGTTGTTCAAGAAGTTTGCGCCCTGACCACCACCCAACAGGAAGCCACCACCATAGATGAACACCATAACAGGCAAATTGGTAGACACTGCAAAAAGGAGGTTTCAAGATAAATGAATACATTTGACTACATATTTCTTAAAGGGCTAGTTCGTCAAAAAGGAAAATTCTGTCATATCAACATTGGACCACACAGACTTTCCTTGTATGGAAAAAAATATAAATGGTGACAGCATTTTCTTTTCTCTCTTTTTTGGGTAATGAATCTCTTTAATATACTCATTATTATTGTGAATTAGAACATTGCATTACCAGATCTTCCCTGAGGGACCCAGATGTTCAGGTAGAGACAGTCCTCACTGCCCAAGACATCATTACCAAGAATATTGAGCTGCATACACCTCGGACCATAGTCATTGGCTTTCAGAACACCTGTGCAGGTAGAGTCATCAAGAGTATGCTGTCAATGCACTCACTTACTTATTTTAGACCCTAGCTAGGCCTAATAATCAGATATACATACGCACCATCCCAGCCTGGGTGAGCAACCGGCTTCGCCAATCTGCCAGGTGGAGCAGCAAAAGGAATTCCCAGGAACACGTCCACCCAGCGGAAGAGGCCTACATTATTACTATTTCCCTGTACCATCCCTCCCTCGGTGGACACAGCTCCCAACTGCAACATGTTCACAATTACATTTGGGTAGAAATTGCAGCATAGCATAGTATTTGAAGCATTTTAGCCTCTTCCACATTGCATGTAATTCTTTTTGCAGGAAAACCATAAAATACAAAATACTTTTCTGCAGTATCAGGTTTAGAATTTTACTTAAATAAACCAAGTAATTAAAATAATTAAAATATTTTTTTAATAATAAAATTGTATCACATATTATTATGCTTAAGAATTATGTTTATTCTTAACATTATTATGATTAACACTTCATTATTTTTATGTACATTAATTTAATGTTATAACAGGTTATAATATTGCTAAAGAAGAAATAATCGTCTTTTAATTAATCTATTTCAGCTTTAATATGTTGCTCCTAAAGGGACATGGTAATGGGAAAAAAAGTTTTATATGAGATGGAAGGAAAATGTATATTTCAGTGCTTTTGTATTCTCTCTGGGAAATTTACAAGTTTTGTAAGTGAACGCAAAAAATTTGCAAGCAAAAAGTTCCTCTGATGAACCCAGAAGCATTGAAATACCCCCCCCCCCATTATCACATCCCCTTAGGGGCTACTTATTAAAGTTAAAATAGATAGAGCTTTAATTAATAGACTTGATTATTTCTTCTTTATTAATATCATACTTCATAAAAACTTCATTATGAAACTAAACCAATACATAAACATAATAAACTGTTAAGTATAACATGTTAAGCATTTAATATAATAATGCAATAAAAATAAAATAGATTTTATAAATACAGGAAATTCATCACAAACAAAAAACATCATCAAAAAACAGAATAATTTTAAAACACTGCCTGGTCAAATGGCAGATTTTTAAAGTTAAAAATATGCAAAATACTTTTCAGTGACTAATATTTTACACTGATTCAAATTTGAATGACTGCATAGGATAAAAAGTCAGATTTTTGACATTTTTAATTGGGATGGATATGAAATCTTTAAATCTTAAGTCTTGCATAATTGACTATAAACCTGATAAATACAAAACCTTTCATTGAATTCAAATCATAACTTACAGAAGCTGCATTTGCTGTCCCCAGGATGAGGGCAACAGAGATGAAAACTCCCAGCACCGCCATCATCATCAGATAGTGGCTACAAGTGTGGCACTGAGGGGAGTTCTGTCCGCTTTTATAAACAGGACAAATCATATCTCTTTTTCAAGGTGTGCCAAAGCCATATCTTACCCCAAAAGTACACAGTCCCTGTAGTAACTGGACAACACGTGTGCAGTTGTGTTAAACTCTCATGGAAAATTTGTGTGGTGTTCATTAGAGCTTTGTGTAACCTTAACGACAAAAACACAATTTTTTTTCCCATTAAAAACATTTGAGCCACCTTTCAGAATAATGTCACAAGGACTTTTGTCATCCAAAGCAATAAACAATCAATTTACCATCTGCTGAAATTTATACAACAGGGCTAGTTGCCACATATATTTTCTCTATTGGTTGATTTATTTTTGAAACTCATTTTCTGTATAGACACATTATATTTAATATAATCTTTTTCATGGCTTTTTGCCACAACAGATGTATCTTAAAGAACAGTTACAGCAGCTAAAGGAAAACTAATGTTAAAAGTCAAGGGCCCGAATAAAGCAAACACTAATCGCCATCATGGTAACGTTAAATAAAACAATAACTCAAACATTTAACCTCTGTTACATTTTATTAAGAACTGCTGTAGATGAATGACAGAAAAAAAGTCAATCTGGTTAGTAATAAGTGAAGCTGGTAATGGCGTTTGTGGAGCTGTTTAATCAAATCTTGAAAGATTTAATATCTTCTTTTAACTACGGCTGATTTCATCTTTTTTTTCTGTTCTTGTTGTTTCTCTTTCCTTCAGTGATTCTGCTTGTTAACAGCAGGTGTTCATCAGTGTCTGAATTCACTCATTTGTTTTCATTCACTCTGTCAAGTGGACTATGTTAGTAAACTAAGGTAGAGAATAGTATATATATATATATAATATTTATAAAAATTTGGAACACAGCCTTGGAGTGTTGACTTTGAGTGCTGTTATTTCACAGTATATTGCAGTAGGCTACTTTCTCGAAAACAAAAAATATTACCCAGAATGCATTGTTTTCAATGGTATATTACTGTTTTAATAAAAAACAATGTGTTACTGTCAAAACTTGGCTGTGTTTTTACATCAGTTTCTTTTAAAGTGTATGCAAGTATCCAAATATACAACTAACAATTGTGTGACTTTATTTTGATACGGTTAGTGAACTTTTAGTTAGTCATAATATCTCTTTTATTACTGTATGTCAGATAATTGTTTTTAAAGAATTTGCTCAGTCAGTTAATTTGACAAAAACATTTATTATCCAAATGAAAAAAAAAAAAAAACATGTCAAACTAATTTCTATCAGTGTACAAAGTAGTTTTTTACATTAACATTTACACATCAAATCCTTTAAAAGTGCCAAAGATGAAACTAATTACATGTAATCTGCAATCTCAGTTTCCATTTCATTCTCGCTCCCATCAGAAGGCTTGTAATCTTCATCATCTTCGTCATCTTCGTCTTCCTCCTCTCCGCTGTCAACAGTTTTAGTTCTAGTTCTTACAGGCTTTTGGGTGGATGAAGCTACAACAAATATAAAGCCATTTCGATTTAATCAATATTATTTTGCTATTATTATATTTAATTATTAACAATGCATCGTTTTTTTGTTTTGTACCTGGGCGGCTAGCTCGGACATATTGCTGGATCATTCCAGAAATTATATTCCTGAGCTCGTCTGCCGTGTGGGGCACACACCAGCCATCTCTCTCATCACACACTTCCTCTTTTCCATCATTCTTATGGATGATATTCTTTATTCTTAAAAGAAGAAAAAAAGTGTCAGCAGGAGTTGGATGGGTCTTGGATGAATGATTGAAAAGAATGACATTAAAGCTCTAACCTGATCTCATGGGAAAACATAACTATGTTACAAGGTGGTGATTTCGTGTCAGTGTTCTTTTAGTATCACTGAGATACTATTATGTTTATATATAGCATATTATATATTTATAAATTATATATTCATCCAAAAATTTGTTTTTGTCTTACCTTGTTTCACAATGGTAAGCCCATTATAGGTGTTTATATTACAGACCTGTCGAAATGGATTTCATGGGAAATTGCATACATAATTAACTCGCCCATGCGTGTCTCGTCATATAGGTAAATAGAGAAAAGTTACTCCAGCTACTTTTATGCATGTATGATGTTGGAGTGGCATAGGTTAGTTGTCACAAAAAGTGAGAAAGGTTGACATGGAGCAGCTAAGGGCAAGTTTACAAGACAACAATGTAAACATAGGAGTCTACTGGCAAAAAGAGAATGTGACAGAGATCGTAATAAAACAAGAATCAACATTAGCTTGGCTTTTCAGAGATGGCGAGAACGGAGGAATCTGAAATGTTGTAAAAGCGAAGCAGAGATGGTGTTTTTTGACTCTATAGTTGAGTAAGGTATTTTATTGAACAGATAAACTGTCATATATAGCTCTCTAACATAGTTCATTGCAAAGCATTATTTATTGTGAAGGGTCATCATCATCCGCACAGACACACAGAGCCGAAGCACAACCAAAACAATGTTCTTCTGCAAAATGCTTGCAGTTTTGTCTTTCAACTGCTAGAGGGCTGAACGTTACATAGTGTACCTTTAATATTAGTTTTTTTTTTTTTTAAATGTCTATATAGTTTTTTATTAATTATTATTTCCATTTTAGTTTTAGTTATTTTAGTACATCAACTTAACCTAAATGAAAAAAATTAAAAATACATTGTAAATTTATTGCAGTTAAAAATTTCAAGTGATAAAGGTTTTAATGGTTTTAGTTTTAATTAATAACCCTGTTTCATATGAATTTGTATGATGCAAATCGTATAAAAACTTATGACTATTAGAAAAAAGTAAACATGAAGGTTCACCGCTAAACATAACATCACTGGGGCGTTAGCAGATCAAACGAAAACTAATTTCCAAATAATACTGTACGAATTAACCACCAATTCGCAAAAACGTAACATAGTTATGAATTGCAATGAGATTGTGTTGAAAGTTCTTACTTTTCTACATCCAGATCACACAGCTGGTAGAACATCTGCCGGTATGGAGGAAGCATTCCATCCCGGAAAATGTAGACAGAGTCCTTGTGAGAAAATTCCACAAAACTGGTTTTAAACTCTCTCAAAATAAGTTGCGGGTCAAGGTAAAATCCACTGTGATATAACACTTAAATGAAATATTACATAATTGAAAATACCTTTAGTATGTACTTAGCAGTGGCAGGTTTGGGTCCTGAAGATGAAGAACTCTCTTGGGTGATGTCAGTCACGCTAGCAGGTTGAGGAACTAAAGAAGTGAACATAACAACCATCCACTACCATGAAAATCTTTGATTATTTGCAGTTAAAGCGTTTAATATACTACAATACCATTCAAAAGCTGGGGTCAGTACTTTTTTTTTTTTTTTTTTTTTTTTTAATAATACTATTATTCATCAAGCATTAAATTGATGAAAAGTGCCAGTAAAGACATTTATAATATAACAAAAGATTTTAAATAAATACTGTTCTTTTGTACCTTTTATTCATCAAATAATCCTGAAAAAAAAACACAATTTCCACAAAAATATCAAGCAACACAACTGTTTTCAAAATTGATAGTAATAAGAAATGTTTCTGGACCAGCAAATCAGCATATTTAAATAATTTCTGAAGGATCATGTGACAATGAATACTGGAGTAATGATGCTGAAAATTCAGCTTTGCCCTCACAGATATAAATTATATTTTAAAACATATTCAAATAGAAAAGTTATTTCAAAAATTGTAAAAATATTTCACAATTTTTTATAGTGTTTTACTGTATTTTTGATCAAATAAATGCAGCCTTGGTGAGTGTAACAAGGTTAGTAGATATGGGAAGAAGGAGGCGGGAACCGGCGAACGTTCAACAAAACTTTAATGTAAAATAAACAAAGAACAAAACGAAAGTAATGCCGGCAGACCCTCGCGGACGTCTGCCGGCCACACAAACATAATAAAACATAAAATAAAGTCCAGGCCTGGTCCTCTCTCGTCCTTCACTGATGTCGCTCCTCCTTTTATGCCTCCGGAGCTCCTCCGTGAGAGACTCGAGGCCGGCACGCCTCGCAGGTGACGCTCATTATCACTCGCGTCACCGGCCTCGCGCCGTTCCCTCACGGCTCTCGCCCGCCCTGCTCGTCACATACCCCCAACGCCCCTCGCAGGCCGGGGGGTACCTCCGAGACTGCGCTTTACTCCCCCCCGGGGCCTGTCTCGGCGGCCGCAGCACCTGGGGGTAAGGACAGACGAGACGAGAGAAAGGAGACGGAAGCAAGGGGAGCGACAGGACGAGAGAGGGGAGAGAGGAAAAAGAAAGAAAAAAAAAATGCTGGGTCCGGCTCCCAGACACACTGCCGCTCGGTCCTCAGCCTGCCAAGAGGCTCTTCTTCGCGGTGCCATGCGGTGGCACTGGACGCTCGGTGGACGGCCCGATCCTCGACCGCCTCCTGGCGGCCGGCGATGGCTCCTCCGACTGAGGGCAGCCGGCAGCGAGTCCCCCGTCCCCTGCTCCTCCCCTTCATGGCGGACGGCAGCAGGCTCCGGCCCACGGCAGACGGCGGCGACTCCTCCGCTCCCTCCAGGTCCAGGACGGCAGCCACCCCACCTCGTCCCAGGAGCACGGCATCCGGGTCTCCGTCCCACCTTTCACAAGGCTCCAGCACCACCGCCTCGGGCAGCCTTTCGCGGTCTTCACTTCCGCGCTGCCCGAACTCCGCAGCACCGCGATCCCCCTCAGCAGCGAGGGCTCTCCGACAGCATGTCCCTCCTTCCTCCCGGGTTTCGGCACCAATGTAACAAGGTTAGTAGATATGGGAAGAAGGAGGCGGGAACCGGCGAACGTTCAACAAAACTTTAATGTAAAATAAACAAAGAACAAAACGAAAGTAATGCCGGCAGACCCTCGCGGACGTCTGCCGGCCACACAAACATAATAAAACATAAAATAAAGTCCAGGCCTGGTCCTCTCTCGTCCTTCACTGATGTCGCTCCTCCTTTTATGCCTCCGGAGCTCCTCCGTGAGAGACTCGAGGCCGGCACGCCTCGCAGGTGACGCTCATTATCACTCGCGTCACCGGCCTCGCGCCGTTCCCTCACGGCTCTCGCCCGCCCTGCTCGTCACAGTGAGCTTAAGAGATTTCTTTTCAAAAACATTTTAGAAGACAATCTCTGTAAGTTTTAGAACCCAAAACTTATTGCATTCTAAAGGTCAGAGAGGGGGTGGAAAATGGTTGTGAAAAACTAAATAATTATGTAATGAACACCTTAAGGGAACATTGTGTGCCAGAACATGTGCGTCAGTGTTGTTGTACCTGCCCTGTTGATCGTGGTTGGCCGGCTGTAATGATAAGCGCTTCTTTTGGATTTCACTGGCATGTCATTGACACCAAATCCTGAAATTCAGAAAATCACAGGAATTATGTGTGTTTTGTCATTTATACTTGCATATGGTGTCAAAAAAAAAAAAAAAAGACAAGGAATAACTCATATTTGGGATGGTTTTGAATGTGTTTTAGTTGATCACTCACCATGTTTCATTCCATAGCGAATCCTGAAGTCTAGAACCTGGTAGATTTTTGCTTCAGGTGTTTTTCGAGGATCATATCCAAACCTGACCCACAAACTCCTCCACGGCCCTGTTAACTACACATAAAACTACTTTCAAGTGAGGTTGAGAGATAAACTGTATAGTGGGGCCCCAACTAATTTTAACTAATTCTTAGTCACTAATCCAAAAAAACAAATAATTGACTATGTGAACTCAAATCAAACCATGGGTCATTATTTTTTGCACAAACTTGCACAAATTTTATGCCAACCATGGAATTTATGGTTACTTCTGAATGGCCTTCAATGGAGTTGGATGCTTTTTAGCAACATAAAAGTACAGTTACAGTATCTACCAGCAGGAGCTAACTAGGCCATTCTAACCAATCAAACCTTGACCTTTACTTCAGACACACTCTCACCTCTACTGGTTGAACCAATGTTGCTAAAACAGGCCACACTAACAAACAGAAAAGTTGATAGTGCCCCTTAACAAGTATTTACACTGTGCACCACTAATGGTTTTCTGTGCAATAAGTTGGGTTTGGTGACAATACACTGAAAAGAATATTTAAGTTAAACCTAGAGTATTCTCAGGTAATCTACTCACCATGTAGTACGCCAAATACGGGAGGAGGTGCTTCATTTTCTCAGGGTGAACGTTGATGTTGGCCTTGACGGCATTGCGAGACCATATGGGCCTCTTCTCGAAAAGCTGCGGAGGCGGAATCAAATTAACCAACATTTCCAAATGAAACAGCATTGGAGAACAGGTGGGATTATGATAAGATAAGGACATTTTCCCATTATATTAAGCCAGAATTGTTGTCCAATATTTGACTTTCACAGCTTTCTAAAACACAAATTTATAGTTTTACCGTTTCACCTGGTTGTCAAACACCAACTCACAAGAAGCCTTGAGAATTATGTAAGCAAGTCTACCTGCACTCTCAAACTACAGTACATATATACACTCCCATTCAAAAGTTTGGGGTCAGAAAGATTTTTTGAATGTTTTTTAAAGAACGTTATGCTCACCAAGGCTGCATTTATTGGATCAGAAACACATTAAAAACGAATATTGTGAGATATTACAATTTAAGCTGTTTTCTATTTAAAAATGTCATTTATTCCTATGCATTTACTTGAAATAGGAATTTTGTAACATTATAATGTACTGACCACTTGAACGGAAACGATTATCTGATTTTTCAATTACTAATTGATTTTTGATAATCAATTAGTACAAAAAAGCAAATGTTTTTGTACAGTGCTGTCATTTTTTTTCTCATGTGATTTTAGTTTATCCCTTCATAAAATATTTGTACTTTTTTATTTCAAAACAAATGTTGTGATCATCTTGGAAATGGTTGATTTAACACATTGAAAACATGTAGAACCATTTTACCAACCTGTCTGAGTTGCTGCTCTACCTTTACATCGTTAGGATGAACACAGAACTTTTTCCAGCTGGTCACTGCAGCTTCTAGAGGTCCTGATGGGATGGTCTTGTCATCAAAGTTGACAAAAATGGCATTGTTTGGCCGGCGAGCCCGATTCGGGGCAATAAGATGATCTTTAAGGAGAACAGACTGCATTGCAGTCTCCCTGCTATTTATTGGGAAGACAAAAAATTATGAAATGAACAAATCAAACCACCAAAAACACACATGTATCTGAACAGTTCGGATCATTTGCAGTTGCAACCAGTCAATTCATTTGGGGAATTCAGTTCCTACTCCAGCTTACCTGTGCAATACATCTGGACGATAGAAATAATCCACAGCTGTGTCCAGACGAGAGAAAATGGGAGGAGGAAGGAAAAGAGGCACAGGACTGTCGTAGAATTCCATTTTCTCTGGTTTGCGCAAAATGATCTTGTCGTACAAAGACACCTGCTTGCCATCTGGATTGTTGTGAGTCGCCAGGTACTGGAAGTCAGCCATTCCTGATTTCCAAGAATCAAGGATACGAATGTGTGGTTATTTAAAGGCATAGTTCACCCAAAACGACGCATGTCATTCCAACCCTGAATGACTTTCTTTCTTCTGAGAAACACAAAATTTGTTTTAAAAAATCTTTTTTGTCCATACAGTGTTGTTTGGACCCTAACATTCTTCAAAATACCTTCTTTTGTGTTCCATCAGGGTGGGCACATGATGACAAAATTTTCATTTTTGGGTGAAGCTGGAATTGCAACTGTAAAAACTGTATTCATGTAGCATAAAATGTAAAATAAAAAAAATAAAGAATAATAACATAATATATGTTTAAGCTGTAGTAAACATTTCTGAAAATTATTTAAAAATATTAACTCAATTATTAAAAAAAAATACTAGTAAGTAAATGTGGACTTTTATACCTTGAAATTTATATGTGGTTCCTATAAGTCCCACTATCTCCATGCTGATTTGGGTCTCTGAACGGTTTCCTTTGCGGGTTCTGCGGCGTACTCTGAGCAGCAGGTTTGTGGAGGAGTAGCGGTTTCCATAAGCAGGATGGCAGAAAGGATCTTTCGGCCGAAAGCGGAGTTCAAGTCTTTTAGAAGAATCTCCATATGTCTATCCAGAAAAGTCACATATTAAATTACAAACTACTATAACACTCAGTATACATGCATATTATCACTAGAACACTTAGTATACTATACACACATTATTAATGAAAATAAATAATAATAATTTCAAACTTTTATCACCACGTTTCCTTATTCTTTATGCATTACATTTTAAGTTGACATGGTGAAACAAGTAGGGGAAGACACCCCCAAAAAAGCAATGTGCATTTAATAATAAACTGTTATACTGTCAAATTGACATATTCAGATATGAGCTTACTTTGTTCGAAAGGACATATTGTATGATTGTGCATCATCCATAAAAATGGGTAAATAAAATGTAATAATTTTCATATATAACATGAAAATCATGTAAGGGGGGCCATATTTCCAGATGACCCACCACAAAGTAAATTTGTCTCTGGAGTAAATTTGTCCCAGATGTCATCTGATTTTTACATAATGTATAAAACATATTGGTTTATTATTATTATTATGATGCAGCGAGAAGGTGTAATTAAATGTAAATCAAATAATGTTTAAAATCAGATGGAATAAAATACAATGACTAAAAAAAAATGTAAATAAGTAAACATATTCCTTAAAATTACATTTGAATTGAATTTTAAAACAAGGAAGTGATATCACAGTTATTGTACTATTGTACTATTTTGGCGGGCAAAGCGTTGCGGTCAGTCTTTTTAAACCTAAACTAATCTTGAACTATATATCATTTGAAAGCTTACAATCTCTACTTTTCATATTTGGTGACTGTTTTTCCAAAATAAATTAGAGAGGAGCAGCAATTTATCAATTTGCAACAAGCATATTTTCATACTCATAAGGCATGTTCAGACCTTTATTTTGAAATAGAGATGAACATGAAAAATTAAAGATTGGTTGAAACATGTTTGTTTTCATGCCAAGAGTTCAAAAGATAACATTCATTCAATTTTGAGAAAAAAAAAAGGTCTAAAAATGTTTTTAATAGAAGAAAAAAAATACATTTATGATTGTGGCGATGAGCTATAACCCACATACGTGTTGTTTATTAAAGTTTGAATTCATATAAAATTCTGCCAAACTTCCCATACTACTTCTATATACGATATCTACTTCATAAATTGTATGAAAATAATGGAAATATATGGTTCAGATCACTCAAACCATATATGGAAATGGAAGCACCCTTATATGGTCAGTAATGGAGCTTGGTTGTCATCCAGTGAAAAAGTGTAGTACTGCGCCCAAACAAAATCTTACTGAAAGCTCAGACCTCAACCTAAAATTTGGAATACAAAAGATTTTTGGCTTTGATTTTCTTGCAGTTTTAGTGTAAAACTTGTTTTGTAAAATATAGATTTTATATAAAATCTAAAATATATTTTTACATTTTCATAAACTTAAACTTCCATAACTTTTTTTCTAGTTACACTTACATAATTCTATCACTTCTACAATAATTTGCCGTATTTTATCTTTAAAACAAGACCAGCCTTATGTCTATACTACAAAGTATTCTTGAATTACAACCATTTAAGTTTGGATAGTGCATTTTCATGTCTAGAAAAAAGTGGGGGTGAGAGTTAACAGGGACTGCTTTACAAATCACTATCTCCCTGTAATACAGCAACAACAATTCAGATTCTGTCTAAATGAACACAGCGTCTACAAGCATGTCTTTTTTCATTTAAAGCACCAACGCAATTTGATCACCTTGGACACTCCCTCTTCGCCGCCAATGCTTTCCAGCATTCTGTCCACATTGTTGACGACTCCCGGGTATTCAACACACACTAGATTAGTGTCAGACAGGACAAGTGTTGCTGTATTGCCTGACACAACAGCTGTATCTTTGCTTTCTCCTTCTGTGCGTGGAGACGCCGGATTGTTTGTAACCATCTGATCCATTTTTACACGATTTTTGTTCGACGCTTATGCATAACGAAAATTAATCTTTTTAATGGTGAATTTCTGTTACATAGTGCCTTGTAAACAGCATGTACAGGAACGTGTCCGCTTATAAAAATCATCCGGGTGGAACTGCAGATCAGGAGAAGAAACGTTCGTTCCGGGTATCAGTGCGCAATGCTGCGCATGCCCAGTAACAAACAGCAAGCATGGAGTACGTGAGCCGCTGAAGATTTTTTTTTACAATAAAATAACCCTGGAACATCAAATAAAGTAAGATTATGAAATTGCCACAGATTTAAACTTATAGTAATGTTGTTAAAAGCAATGTTGTTCGAATAAGCCGACTAGCATGTGTAAACGGACATTGTTGGACAGGACCCTCTCAATGGCCACTCGAAAAAAAAAAAAACATTTCAAAAATGTGTAGAAAAACAAAGAGCCATTTGTTACGAGGAGCTGGAAATTAAACATTTGTGAGTCGCAATGATAACTTAAAAAGTAAAGTAGCACATAAAAGTTTTGGAAAGAATTATTCTGATGCAATGAGAACAGAAATGCTGTAAACACCACTGTGTGCAGCTGTCAAATAGACGTTTGTTAGGTTTTTATTATTACCCAATGAGACATACGAGTGTATTACATTTAATTGAATTTGGACTTAATGACCACGCTTACCTGTCAAACTGAATGTAAGAACATCAGAAAGATTTTAGCTTACATGACAGTATACTTCTAATGACCTGCACTAATGTGTTACTGTAAATTATAAAACTATTACACAGAAAAAGATGATGCACAGATTGAGAATTAGCATGTAAACTTCTAATGAGAAGTATACATGCTATGAGTATACTTCTAATAATATATTATAAAATATTATATAATATATAAATATAATAACATTCATTTATATATATCTTTTCCCTCTAAACAGAGAAAGATGATGCGCAGATCGAGAATTAGTGTCCGGCCCAATGTGAAGCCCACAGGCCGAACTCTGACAGCTTCTCGAGATAATGTTCAGCCTCCCCAGGGTCCTGCTGACTCTGCTCCATCTGAGGGGTCAGAGGTCATGGCTGAGAAGTTGAAGACTGACCCACCTATAGCAGCATCGGAGGAAGCCTCTCAGAGCAGCAGCCCTAGTAACCAGCTGGAGGCCATTAGCCACGGAGAGTGAGTCTGAACTTTCAGTCTGATAAATATCTGATTACAATTATTAAAGCATTTTGTAAATTAGAATTTTTTTAAAACTTTATGAATCATTTAATTGGAGTAAAGACTTAAGGGACATATTTCAACTCAATATTTTTAAATTAAAATTTATATAACATGTATAATCTTTGGTCCTGTGACTAACCATTATTTATGTTGCTTGTTTTCTTCACCAATTTATTCATTTTTAAATTGTCTTCAGTGTGGAAAAGTTCAAATATTCCATTAAGTTGTCAATTAATATTAGGTCACAAAAATGTCATGTCTAATAATTACTATTTAGAGACAATGAATTTTAGTTGTAGAAGCAGTTATCACAGGATACTGCTAAAGCTGCTTTAAGAATTTGATGTTCCACAGAATGCTTTTTTTGTTAGGTTACTACTAGTAAGCGTTATTGTTAGGTTATTACTTTATGCAATAGAGAGTGCCTGTTTTATCACTGATTCTTTACTTCACAACAGGGA
Organism: Chanodichthys erythropterus; assembly: GCF_024489055.1. Taxonomy (NCBI): domain Eukaryota; kingdom Metazoa; phylum Chordata; class Actinopteri; order Cypriniformes; family Xenocyprididae; genus Chanodichthys; species Chanodichthys erythropterus. The sequence goes on along the minus strand of NC_090242.1, from coordinate 14,875,323 downwards.
TGCAGCATCTAAAAATTCTGATGCCCAGGATTCAAAAAGCACCTCTGTGACTTCTGGCCCTCAGAGGAGGAAACGCTTCACAGCTCTGCCCAACTTAGCCAAACCTCGAGCTTCCCCAGCCTCCTCTAGGACTCCTAAATCCCCATCCAAGTCCCCTGTAAAACCAGTAACACCCAGTGAGCCTGAAACATCAACCCCCACTGCAGAGTCTTCCCTTCAGATACCTGAGCCTGTCCAAAACCCCAGGGTTCCTGGAAGACGGAGACCTTCTGGAGGGGGCAGACAGGCTAAAGTACAGCCCATCCCTGCAGCCCCACTGCGGAATGACCAAAAGACAGATGCTCAAGAGGATGGGGGATTGGAAGACACTGTTGTACCGTTGACCGTCCAGCAAGGAGAGTCCCAACATCCCCTTAGAACTTCCAAACCTGATGCTGTTTTGGTCCATGAAAACCCTCCAGAGTGTCCGGTTCCTTCTAATGTGGAAGAAATTGTCGTGCAACAGGAGAGTGATTCTGGGCCACCTCCAGGGCAAAGCCACACTGATCTGTTAAGAGAAAGACTTAAAAAACTTCAGTCGCCATTGAAAATTCTCAAATCTTTGAAAACTCTGAACGACCCGGCAGACATGGTTAAGTTAGCCCAGGCACGGAAACTTCGGGAGCTTCTTAAAAAAGAAATGAACAAAGACAAGGTGTGTATGTGCTTTACATTAGTTTGTTTTTTGTTGTGTACAAAGAACAAAGGTGGTTCTCAAAGTCTCTTATTATGCTTACCAAACTGCATTTATTTAAAGGTGCCATCGAAGGTTTTTTTTACAAGATGCAATATAAGTCTAAGGTATCCCCTGAATGTGTCTGTGAAGTTTTAGCTCAAAATACCCCATAGATTTTTTTAAATTATTTTTTTTACTGCCTATTTTGGGGCATAATTAGAAATGCGCAGATTCAGGCTGCGGCCCCTTTAATTGCTCGTGCTCTCCACCCCCTCCCGAGCTCTCGACTCTATCATTGCATAAACAAAGTTCACACAGCTAATATAACCCTCAAAATGGATCTTTACAAAGTGTTCGTCATGCAGCATGTCTAATCGCGTAAGTACAGTGTTTATTTGTATGTTTACATTTGATTCTGAATGAGTTTGATAGTGCTCCGTGGCTAACGGCTAATGCTACACTGTTGGAGAGATTTATAAAGAATGAAGTTGTTTATGAATTATACAGACTGCAAGTGTTTTATAATGAAAATAACGACAGCTCTTGTCTCCGTGAATACAGTAATAAACGATGGTAACTTTAACCACATTTAACAGTACATTAGCAACATGCTAACGAAACATTTAGAAAGACAATTTACAAATATCACTAAAAATATCATGCTATCATGGATCATGTCAGTTATTATTGCTCCCTCTGCCATTTTTCGCTATTGTTCTTGCTTGCTTACATAGTCTGATGATCAGCTGTGCACAGATCCAGATGTTAATACTGGCTGCCCTTGTGTAATGCCTTGAACATGAGCTGGCATATGCAAATATTGGGGCGTACATATTAATGATCCGTAACAGTCGGTGTTATGTTGAGATTCGCCTGTTTTTCTGAGGTCTTTTAAACAAATGAGATTTATATAAGGAGGAGGAAACAATGGTGTTTGAGACTCACTGTATGTCATTTCCATGTACTGAACTCTTGTTATTCAACTATGCCAAGGTAAATTCAATTTTTAATTCGATGGCACCTTTAAACAAATATGCAGTAAAAGCAGTGATATTGTGAAATATTATTACAGTTGAAAATAACTGCTTTCTATTAGGTAATTTATTCCTGTAGTGTCAAAGCATCATTATTCCAGTCTTCAGTGTCACATGATCATTCAGAAATAATTCTAATATGCTGATTTGCTGCTCAAGAAACATTTATTATACCAATGTTTAAAAACTTGAAATGTTGTGCTGCTTAGTATTTTTGTGATTAAAGATTCGTTCATGATTCTTTGATAAAACGATAATTTGAAATAGAAATCTTTTGTAAAATAATAAAGTCTTGATTGTAACTTTTGATCAATTTAATGCATCCTTGCTGAATAGAAGTGTTCATTACTTTTTCAAATCAAGTATTCAAATCTTACTGACTCCAAACTTTTGAATGGTAATGGATATTTTCATAAAATATGTAAAATCCCATTTAAGAAGTTGAACTCTTATTCGTAATTCTCAACTTTGGAAATGGTTTCTGTCGCTCAAATTGCTTCCAGTCACTTTTATACATATTTCCGCACTGGTCTGACCATTTCCTTTAGGAAACTTTACTGACCAATTAAAAAGTTGCTCAATTTCACAATTTAATCAGTGCCGTTCAATCCTGGCATATGTTGGGACTGTCACTTTATGTAGAATTCCTAAGAGAATTATCTCAAATTTTTTAATATGCTCCTCTGACCTCTCGATCAATACTTGAATCTAGGAAGACAAGAAGAAACCCAAGATGGGAATCAAAGAACGCAAGGCACCTAAAGATCACACCAAAATGACCATGAGAGAGCTGATCTATTACCTGCCTGTTTCCAACCCAATGAAGTATGTGCCGTTCTTAATTCCTGTGTGTGTGTTTTGGAAGTCCATGTGAACGGAAGTGTTGATATGGGATCTGTGATGCATGTAACGGGTTGTGCAGGAATTACAACAAACCTGTTTTCTAGTTTCCAATGCCTTGGTTTTCTGTACAGGTCTTTCACAGAAGAAGAGCAGAAAGCATCAGATACAGAATTAGATGACTCTCCTACACCAACGTAAGCCTTGTATTATTATTATTATTTTTTGCCCTTAAAAAGCTTTGGATAAAGTACCCCTATTATGCTATTTTAAAGGCTCCTAATTTTGTTTTGGAGGTCTCCTACAGTAGGTTTACATGTAGGTTCATGCAGGAAGTAAGACTGGAATTACTGATGACTCATTTCAACTTTGCAGGCTTTTACATTCACAAACCGCTATATAACACACTGCATGAAAGGTCAAATCCAAAAAGACATAATAGGGGCACTTTATTAAAAATACTGTTAAGTTTAAACCCTCATCAGAACTTCTTTTTTCTCTTAAGTGCTTCTAAGACTCCAGCTGCTCCATCAGTTCATGAGACAGTACCAGAAGATGCTGGTCATGAGGAAGATGAGGAGCGAGTGGAAGAAACTCAGCCGGTAGAGGAAGAACCTCTGCTAGTGCCCAGGGTGAAGGTGGCAGAGGATGGCTCTCTGATTATAGATGAGGAGAGGTCAGTGACTTTCCTTTTTATCCTGAGCTGCTGCTCAAAGAGAAATCTAGTCCAGAATTATTTTAGTAGAAGTGTATAATATTTCCAGTGTTAAAATGCTTTTTATTATGGTGTATGTAGTTTAACAGTCCAGGTGTCAAGGGCAAACGGGCCCAATCCGGCAGAAGACAGAGATCCCATATTTGAACGTGGCTCTACCACCACTTACTCCAGCTTTAGGAAGGGCACCTACACCAAACCCTGGTCCAACGGAGGTCAGAAGTCAATCACAGTGCACCTCTTGATTTAAAGTGTCGTACATTTCATTTATATAGGATTTTTTTATGACTTTTCCAGAGACTGAAATGTTTTACTTGGCCATCAGCATGGTGGGGACAGACTTCTCCATGATTGGTCAGCTGTTTCCACACAGAGGTCGATTGGAGATTAAGGTGTGTTTTGTCCTCTTGTATGCATATCACAAAACACTTGTATGCTTGATACTAGATTTATTTAATTTGATTGTATGCTTGATTGTTGATTTCATACTATTGTCCAAAAGTTTGCGGTTCAAAAGTTTAAAGGTGCCAAAGAAGGTGTTTTCAAAAGATGTAATATAAGTCTAAGGTGTCCCCTGAATGTCTCTGTGAAGTTTCAACTCAAAATACCCCATAGTTTTTTTTAAATTATTTTTTTTACTGCCTATCATTATAAATGCGCCGATTCAGGGTACGCGGCCCCTTTAAATCTTGTGCTCCCCACCCCCGAGATCGCACTTGCCTTAAACACCATAAACAAAGTTCACACAGCTAATATAAGCCTCAAAATGGATCTTTACAAAGTGTTCGCCATGCAGCATGTCTAATCGCGTAAGTATGGTATTTATTTGGATGTTTACATTTGATTCTGAATGAGTTTGATAGTCTGTGGCTAAAGCTAAACACTATTGGAGAGATTTATAAAGAATGAAGATGTGTTTATGCATTATAGAGACTGCAAGTGTTTAAAAAATGACAATAATGACAGTCTTGTCTCCGTGAATACAGTAAGAAACGATGGTAACTTTAACCACATTTAACACTACATTAGCAACATGCTAACAAAACATTTAGAAAGATAATTTACAAACATGATATCAATGATCATGTCAGTTATTATTGCTCCATCTGCCATTTTTCGCTGTTGTCCTTTCTTGCTTACCTAGTCTGATGATTCAGCTGTGCACAGATCCAGACATTAATACTGGCTGCCCTTGTCTAATGCATTGAACATGGGCTGGCATATGCAAATATTGGGGGCGTACATATTAATGATCCCAACAGTTACGGTCTCTGTCACGTCAAGTGAAAATTAATTACTTGTTGATTTAGGACATCTTGAATGTTTTCCATAATAATACAAGCTCATCTTCAAAAGCCTCAATAACCATCCTCTTTGGTGTTCCCTTACTCCCTCAGAACAAGTTCAAGAAAGAGGAAAAAAATAACTCATGGAGAATAGATAAAGCTTTCAGTAAGTGACCTTTAGCAGTTAACCTACCACCTCAAACTAGCATCTTAAAAGACAAATGAAATTGATTCCTTATGAAATTAAGTATCAAGCTAGATGGCTAAAAAAAATTATGTACATTTCAGAGGAGAAGCGACGTCTGGATCTAGATTTCTTCAAAAAATTAATGGAGCAGGTCCTAAAAGACGAGGAAAGTAAGAAAAACAAAAACAAAGAGCTCACCAAGTTGGCTAAAGCACAGGGTAGAGTCCAAAGGAAAGTGAGAGGTCAGTTGCTTTTAACTTTCAATCTGTCTATCTGTTTAAGATTCACAGTTTGGACAAATTCTTACGCACACTTGCACTATTTTCTGATATAGCGGCTAAAAGAAAGGAAATGGACACTTCAGAGGATTCGGACAGTGATGTGGTTGCAGGAGAAAAGGAGAATGAAGACCTCTCAAATGATGGAGGAAGTGACACCACTTCAAAGAAACGCAGGGGAAGAGGGGCTAATACTCCACAGAAGAGAATCAAGAGGACGAATGGAGAGGGTATGCTTTAAGAAGGAACAATGGAAAATATTTTTCATTTTTGTTGTTCTGTAATAGTCTCAAATTTCTGAAGAATATCTTAAATTGGTTCAAAGCACGTTTTTAGAATTCAAATAACAGACTATGAATAGTGAAACTTACTGCCTGTCTTTAGTAGATTGTTTTTCTTCTTCTTCTTATTATTATTATAGAATTTTTCATATTATTGATTATTAAATTTTTTTGTAAACATTTGATGTATATTGATGGTTTGTAGCTGCAATAGATGAATCTGAGGACTGTGAAAATGCCACTTCTGATGGTCAGTCACAAGATGACAGGTAAGAATTATTCAAAATATATGATTGAATCCTTATAGATATCATTATATTTAAAGGTGCTAGTCATTTTTTTCCAAGTAAAGGTGATTGTGTACACTACTGTTCAAAAGTTTAGGGTCACTCTAACATGTTGATTTTGTGCTCAAGAAACTTTTTTTTTTTTTTTTTTTTAATCAATTTTGAAAGAGTGAAAAGTTGTGCTGCTTAATATTTTAGTGAAAACTGATCCATTTTCTTTCAGGATTCTTTGAATAGAAATTTCTAAAGAACAAATTTGAAATAAAACTCTTCTTTGACATTATAAATCTTTACTGTTAATGTGGATCAGCTTAAAAGATCCTTTCATAATAAAGTATTAATTTCTTTAAAAAAAATCTTACTGACCTTGCTGTAATTTATTATGTTATGATGAGACCATTTGGGGGCTGAAAATGATTCTCATTCTAGCAGGTTAAAGGAATCTGACTCATCAGAGAACATAAAGAAGATTCCTGCTATTAAACCGGCTCAGCTCAAGGGTCGACCTCAGAGACCGATCCCGAATCTCAGCCGCAGATGGGGGAACAGGCGCCCGGAGCCTGGGCAGGAGAGTAAAATGGACAGGTCCCCCAAGGTAACATTTTCAGCTGTTTAATCTGAGATTCCACAAAATTTGACATGTGTATTACTGTACAAAATAGACTATTTTATCTGACATAATTGTATAATTCACTCTTTTTTAGGTGCCTTCAGATTTATTACAAGAGAAGGAGAAGAGGCAGTCTAAAGTTCTCCTTGAATTGGAAGATTTGGAGGAAGAGCCTGATCTGAGTACTGTACATGAACAGATATTCAATAAACCAACCAGGTAAGCTTGAGAATATTTAGATGATTTCAGTCATAACCTAGTTAGGGTTCTCAATGAAATTTGTATGTTGTTGTTTGTATTATTTATATACTATTATTTATATTTTGAATTGGCTTATTCAAATTTTAGTAATTTTTCAATGTGTGTTTTTATCATTTTCATACATTTTTTGCATTTAAAAAATAAATGTAGTAATTCAGCTTAAACTTATTTTATTTCAGTTCGGCAAGATTTCTTCAGTTTATTTTGTTCATCTAATATTTATGTTTTTTAATGCAGCATTATTTTAATGAAGAAAAATTATTTTTAATAATTTTAGTTTTAATTAACAATAACAACACTGCAATGCAGATACAACTGTGAATAGATTCAGAATAATTTGATAAGTTATTCTGATGGATGTAGAGCTGCATGATTAATCATCAAAAGATCGTGATCTCGATGCAAACACCCGACCTTATGGAAAAAACAGTTGCAATTTCCTACGACAGCAAAAAGTCTCATGTACGCCCCGGCTTAAATGAGAAATATTCTGGTAAACATTTGACAACTACGATCAGTGGAATTATTCAAATCTGTGTTGGCACTGAGACAGAGAGAGCAGTTGTCATGTATAGGTATAAAACAGCTTCTTTTCAACCACACAGTATCATTATATATGTTACAGTAATTCAAAAATATCACAGAAGAGTCATTGAATCATTCATTCAAACTGATTAAAATTAATTAAATTAATTTCAGATTAATTAAATATTTTGAATAGACTGCAACAATTAACATTTTGTCAGAACCTCTAGTACATGACATGTTATTTTTTTAGTTTTCTGTTGAGAATCATGTGAGATCATGGTGATCTCTGTTTTAAACAAATAGAGTGTGTGAGTCAATTTATTTTTTATGATCATTATTTTTTTAAGGCATTGTTCTGTGGTCTTGTTTTCAGTTTAAGTAGTCATGCTAATTATTATTTCTCTTTTATTTAGGTCAGGAAGGATCCCCAAGCTCTCTCAGCATGTGATGCAGGCAGCGGCAGAAGAAGAGGAAGAGGACGATGATGAAGAGCTCTCTAAACCTCCTGTGTCTTCTAAAATTTGTAATCAGGGCATCAAGGCACCCGCCCGGAGGGATAAATTAAAACCAGGCCCCACGTTGAAACAGGGCATGCAAAGGAGGGGGAAATCTAGACTGGTGACCTTACTGGCCTCTGGAACTGAAGATGATGAGGATGAGGATGTAGAAGATTGTGGCCTGAGCCAGATGGACTTTCCTTCAAATTCTGAAGAGGAAAACCAGGCATTTGTGCCAATGAGTCTACGCCCTCTATTGCCTGTTAATTCGGAGGTGGTAGAAACCATGGAAGAGGTGTGTTTATGTATTATCATACCATAAAGAACCTTAGTGGAACCCTCTTCATCACATATTATTGCCATCAGTGTGGTATGCTCTGTTCATAAACTCCCCTGCTTGAGTCTGATGTTTTTCTTTTTAATTATGTTGTTATGGTTAGTTTTCATAAAATAAGGCCAGAAACATATTTTACGCCAGGGGTGTCTGGCAACCCCCAAGGTGCCACAGTATCCTTGGAAAAACTTACAGAATTTTATATTACTACAATTTTTATTTTGCTAAAAAGTACATATATAAAGTAACACAGTATGGAAGTGCTTACATTCATGTACTTGCTTAGAATATGTTTCTGACCAAAATTATGTTCAGTTTTGTTTCACCATTTTGTTCATATTCATTTCTGCATGTCATATCAAAAACTCACAACCTTCCTACCTTTCATTGTCCTTCCCCTTTTTTTTCTGTCACTCATTCCCATTGGCTCCCAGCTGGACATTTCTGTGAATGTGCCTGATATCCTGGGCACATCCCAGAATGCTTTGTGCCCCGAGATGTCATGTGAGCAGGCGGCATTGCCCGCTGGCCCTGTCCCTTATGAACACCAGTTGGACCTGCTTGCTGTAAGTCTCCCCAGCGTCATCTATGTCCCTTGTCACATCTGTGTACTGTTGTGGTGTCCATCATAAACACACATTTCATTTGTTGTCAGCTGAATCTAGTTTCTTTACTTTGGAATTGGAGTGATTTTCAGTGTTTTGGTTTTTGTAGCAGTTGGTACTAATTTGTGTCTGATTTGTTTTTAAGGATGTCATTGAGTTTCTTGACCCAGACCACATGGAAGGTAAGTTGAAACTCTCTCAAGCTTTCCTTCCACCAGCAAACATGGAGAAACAAATAATCTAAATGAATGAACTATCAGAGGAGATGTTGTTATCTAGTCTAGTAATCATGTGTAATAAAAAAATTCTCCTGTATGCAATGAAAGTTTATATCTCAAAATCAAATTATTTGGGCAAAAATGCACAGATACTTATGGAAGAGGATTAGGGCCAAGAAATAATAAAAAAATAAAACCATCTCGAGATTAAAGTTGTTAAATTTCGAGAAAAAAGTCTAAATAAAATGTTGAGAATAAAGTCATTAAATTACGAGAAAAAAGTTGTTAAATTACGAAAACAAATTAGTTAAATTACGACTTTATTTCTCGTAATTTAATGACTTTATTCTCAACATTTTATCTCGACTTTTTTTCTCGAAATTTAACGACATTTTTCTCATAATTGAACGAATTTGTTCTCGTAATTTAACAACTTTTTTCTCGTAATTTAATGACTTTATTCTAAACTTTTTATCTAAACTTTTTTTCTCGCAATTTAACAAGTTTTTTTCTCGTAATTTAACAAGTTTATTCTCAACATTTTATCTCGACTTTTTTCTCGAAATTTAACAGCTTTAATCTCGAGATGGTTTTATTTTTTTATTATTGCTTGGCCCTAGTCCTCTTCCGTAGATACTGGCCTAGATTTCTGTTTAGTTAAAAAAATTAATTAATTAATTTGATCAATTTGTTTATAATTTCAATTTACACAATTGTTCAAATAATAATAAAACAATTCTAACATCAAATTGGGGGAAAAAGCACAGATACAAGCCTTGTTTTCTGTTTGAATAAAAAAAAAAGATATTTGTTTCACTTAAATTGACAGTTGTTTATATAATAAAAATAATTATAAAATTGGGCAAAAAATCAACTACTAGAAGTCTAGTTTTCTATTTGGATAAAAAAAGATTTATTTAGGATACATTTTAGTAATTTATTTATTTATATTAATTAATTTGTTTTATTACAATTTACATAATTGTTCAAATAATAATAATAAAATTATATAAATGATTTAAATACTATAATTAATATACTATACTATGATATTATAATATATTACACTGTAACAATACTCTAATATATATAGTATCATAAATGATACTATAAATGATATATCATTATTTTTTCCAGTAGTTTTGAATTACTTTTCCATAATATGTGTGTATATAATGTAATCAATCAAACTTTTAATTAAGTCTTTTACCCAAAAGCTTTAGATTTCTGTTGGTTCATCTTTTATACATCTTTCTTTCAGTATGTAAGGAGATCAACAATGAAGCTGCCCAGACTCTTCTGACCATCGGGAACTCGGCTCAGATGACCCAGACATCCGAAATATCCTGTAAGAATAGCTTCATAATGCAACTCTCTAATTTGCCTCAATCCAAATGGGCACTCAAATTTGAAATCTTCATCAGAAGATTGATTGAATTAAATCTTTTTCAGGTGAAAATTATATTGTTGGGCAGTCAAGCATTGTACATGAAGAGGTCGTCCATGAGGAAGTTATCACAGAAACGGCCATCATGTCCGGTCCTTCTGTAAGTTGTGAGACAGAGATGAAAGGTGATGTTGAACTTTCGAGCTGTGAAACTCATATTCCAGAACTTTCTGCTGAAGAAACCCCTATCTCATACGGGGAGCCACTCCAATCACAGACAACTGATGCTCATCCTGGTCCTATTCAAAAAGAGACACAGGATTTGGCTTGTTCCATTAGTGTTCCACCACCTAAAAGAGGCCGTTTCTCCAAGCCCAAACCCAATATTGGTCAAGGTCTGAGAACCAGACGAGCTCCACAGCAGCAGATCTGTCCAGAACTTGTTACAGATTCTGTGGAGACCTCTAAGAGTCCATCTGTCACAGAAAAGGATAAAAATGCAACACAACACCGGGAAGAAGATTCAGTTCCTGTGGATAACCTGTTAGTCTCCTCTACTGAGAACCTACAGCCGCAAAAATCAGCTGAAATTCCCAATGTTGTTCCTGAAAGGGTGACTAAAGATAATGGATCTGTCTCATCTCTGAAGAGAAAGAATGATGAAATAATCACAGAGGAAAAAATAAAACAACAAGAAGAGACAAGACAACCACAACTGACTAATAGGTAATAAAAGCAGTATATGGACCATTTATTTATTTTTAATTAATTTATTTTCACTTATAGTGTTTGTCAATGTTCTTTTGTGATTCACCTTTCCTTGAATAGCTAAAAATGAATGCTTAGCAATGGTGGCGGTTCAGATCCCAGAATGTGAGACCGATATTCATGTGTCTAAAAAATGAGTAGTCTGAAATATTGTCTGTATGTTGTGTGTTTCAGTGTGACTGAGTCTCAGAACACTTCAGATGAGCCCACTAAACCTGTCAGGAGGCACCGCGGACCCAAACTTAAACCAAACCTGACTCAGACATCCAGACACACTCGCACACAGACACAAAACAAAACAGGTACAGCAATTCAAACTGTTTTATAAAATGTGAAATGGCTCTAAACAGGTGACTGTCACAAGATATTATTATATTTATATTTTATACATATATTTTGCATAGTTAGAAAAGTAAAATTTTTGTAATTGTATATTTTTTTACCATATAATGTTTTACCATGGTGTAAAAGTTGTTTTAACATTTTTATAATAATTATTATAATAAATATTATAATATTTTTTTCTAATTATTACAGTAGAGATTTTTTCTTATTACAGTTTATTTTAAAAATGTGCTTTATTGATTTAAAAAATTGTGTTTCCTAAAAATCAGGTTTAGTTTTATTATGCAACAGGTTTTGATTTTGGCTTGAAACATCACATTTATGTTAAGAGGTTTCATGAGATTCGCCTAAATAGAACAATTACCAAAAAAACATTTCAAAACAAAAAGCAAATATAAATTTTTATGTTTGCACTTGTTTCCTTGCAGTAATAAATAAGCAGCTGGATGTTGCCCAGTCTTCCACAAGCACTTTCACTAAAGGTCCTGAAGAGGGTGCTGTAGTTACCACAGAATATGATGTTTCCCAAAGTGCAGCACAACAAGAGGTTGCATCAAGCATTGAATCAGAACAGACATCTGAAGAACCTATTCCTGAAGAGCCTGTGTTTATACTGTCTCTCACTGAAATCCCACCTACGGGCTTTAGGACAGAGCCCCTCCCACTGACACCGGTGTCTGAGTTGCATTCTCATGGTCAAAGGTATGCTTGCTTTAAACTGTTATCTGATGCTGTAAAACACACTGAGACAATGCTCCACCTCATAATTAAATATATTGTGAGATGTTGTGAGAATGTTGTGTCCTGGTTTCTCCTAGTGGACAATTTGTTAGCCAAATGAATGCATATTTAAGTTTATTTTGTAAGACTCTCAATGGGCTCTCAATGTTCCCAAGTTTCACAGTGTCTAAACCAAATTTCATTCACTTATTTGCAAATGTCCTTTCTCTTGTATTTATTAATTTTTTCCCCACACATTCTGCTTAATTTCAGTGCTAATGAGAGCAGAGAGGTATCTCACCTTCTGATCACAGATGCTTTAGTTCCTGTGTCAGAGGATGAGGTAAAGAAAAGTGGAGGGGGGGACAAGGACAAATCGAGGAAAAGAGAATTGAAACGCAAGACACCAGCCTCAACATCTCAGGAGGTAAAGTGTACATCTTGACTTTCAGCACTATTGATGCTTGATAAATAGTCTAAAAAGTGACTAATAGTGAGGTCATTTCCTTCCTAGAGAACCGATGGTGAGAGTCAGACAGAACATCATGGTGAGAATATTTTCAGCAAATCTTTATAATTAAAAAATAAATCTATATGGTACAGATTATCATCATTCAACTTGTTGTAACATCTGTTCATGCACATTTTCTTTGTCTTAGTAGTGGAATTATTGGAAAGCCCTGTGGCAGAGAGGAATAAAGATGAGAAGGAACATCTGGAGAACAAAGGAAAATTACCTGAAAGAACCAGGAGAGGTAAGGGAGAAGAAATTATACTACCAATTTGTTAAAGGGTTAGTTCACCCAAAAATAATGTCATTTATTACTCACCCTCATGCCGTTCCACACACGTAAGACCTTCGTTAATCTTCGGAACACAAATTAAGATATTTTAGTTGAAATCCGATGGCTCCGTGAGGCCTCCATAGGGAGCAATGTCATTTCCTCTCTCAATATCCATAAAGGTACTAAAAACATATTTAAATCAGTTCATGTGAGTACAATGGTTCAATATTAATATTATAAAGCGATGAGAATATTTTTGGTGTGGCAAAAAAACAAAATAATGACTTAGTGATGGCCGATTTCAAAACACTGCTTCAAGAAGCATCAGAGCACAGTGAATCTGTGTGTCGAATCTGCTGTTCGGAGCGCCAAAGTCACGTGATTTCAGCCGTTGGCAGTTTGACACACGATCTGAATCATGATTCGATACACAGATTCATTTGTGCTCCGAAACTTCCTGAAGCAGTGTTTTGAAATCGGCCATCACTATATAAATCGTTATTTTGTTTTTTTTGGCGAACCAAAAATATTCTCGTCGCTTTATAATATTAATATTGAACCACTGTACTCACATGAACTGATTTAAATATGTTTTAGTACATTAATAGATCATGAGAGAGGAAATGACATTGCTGGCAATGAAGGCCTCACGGAGCCATCGGCTTTAAACTAAAATATCTTAATTTGTGTTCCGAAGATTATTTGCCACATTTGTCGGGTTGCTGGGTGTTAATGTCAAGCCCTGGTAGTGTATAATAATTATATGAAAAATACATAATAAGAATAAAAAAATTGCAATAAATTTCTTGACATAAAAATGTTACAATTATCATTACAGGATCAGTTATTGTTTTTAAAAAAAAACTCACATGAAGGGTTTGTCACTCTACATTATCTGCTTGTTAACAAATTATTAAATCTTACATTTTTTAAAAATCCTCATTATATGTGTCTGTTTTTCCAAATCAAGATGACAACACATAAAACATGGGTTTTACCAATGAACTCTTTCTTCTGTGTTCAGCAAAGCTGCAGGTCAAACCCATCCCCATTTCAAGGAGAAATGCTCAAGGTGTTCATGCTAAAGAAGACACAGCAGAGCTCTCTTTAAAAGAGACTACCTCATTACCCATTTCAACACGAGAGATGAGATCAAAGCCAGAGCAAACTGTGCCTGCTGCCATTTCGACAACCGACAACTCAACATCAGACACCATCTCAGAAAGCGAAGCAAACACAGACCTTTCTGTGACCAGTTCTCCTCAGCAAGAAAATGATTCTCAAGAGGGTCCCTCCCAAGGCATCATGGGACAGGTTGACCTCCCCTGCAAAGAGACAGTTGAGTTAGCAAGTGGATCAGACTCGCAAGGTGTCAGTCAAATCACGCCTATTGCCACAAGCGGGCCACTTACAAGGTAAATGGCTCTTTTAGAAAGTCTTGATTTCGTTTTTGGGGTCTACAGGAATAAGTTTTCGTGCTTGAATGTTCAAAAAACACATTATTTTTCATATATTTTACATTTATTGCAGCATCTCTTTTCCCAGTCTGTCAGTAACACACTGTTTAGTTCCTGTCTCTATGAAGCCCCTCCTTCTGAAAAGAGCAGTGTGCTCTGATTGGTCAGTAGGACCAGTGTGTTGTGATTGGCCAACCACTTTGAGCATGTTTTAGAAAGAATAGCTCCCTTTGGAGAGACTTTGTGCTTTGTAACTTTGCAGACCTTTTTCATGCTCACACAGCAACATTACACACTACAGAAAGTTGAAAATGTAAAAAAGCATAATAGGTCCTCATAAAGATGATACTGGCTTTGATTTTATACCTAACAAATATGACATTTTGACATTACAATCCATTTGTTTTATTTTTGTTCTTCTATAGACCTGGTAGAAGACCAAAGGGGTTCCTGTCCTTTATTTCCTCTAAGAGTACACAAGGACCACCAGCAGCTCATCGAGGGGCCAAACCAGGGCCCCAAAAGCCTGCAGTCAACACTGTGCGTCCTGAGAGAAAACGGATAGCGGCTGGCCCTGTTACCATGGCAACAAACCCTAAAGTAAAGCGACTGTCACCGACCTCTGCTTCCAGCACTGCATCGGTCATTGAGGTATCATTCAGTCCGATATTCCAGTACTTTTATGGCCAGTTTGTATATTTGTATTAATAGAACTGGATTCCATCTCTCAGCAGAACTCAGAAGAAGAACCCACCAGTGTCTCCAAGTACTTTTTCAGTGACATCTTTACTGAAGTTGATGAACTAGAAGACATGGATTGAGGCCTTAAGGGTGAAATGACGAGCCAGGAACAACCAACTAACCAGTGAAAAATATAGTTTGACATCAGTAGTGTATAGATGTGAATATGTGAAGGTTTACAAGGACACTTTTACAAAGAAGAAACACCACTGAAGATATCCAGTGAAAACGTACCTCAGTAACTCTGTCAAAATATTAATAATGTCTTTCGTTTTTTTTTTATTATATATATATATATAATTTTTTGTTTTTTTGAGGATAAATAAGTATTAATTGACATTATGGTAAAGCAAACATGTTTTGATACAGCTGCACTCTTTGTGATGTAAAGTTGAAATCTGACTGAGCCTAACTGTGAATTATTTGATAGTTGGTCTTAACCTTCCGCATTTTAGATTATTTCTAGTTATCAGTTAGCAACATGTTCGATTCTCTCAGCCATTTCTCTAACATCATTTGGCAATATTTCAGATTTTTTTTTGAAAGTGACTTTTTTTTCTTATTTTTATATATATATATATATATATATATATATATATATATATATATATATATATATATATATATATCTATATAATATATTTTTTTTTTTTAAGAGCAGCTTTGAAACAAACAAATAAGCACTGTCCTTTTTTTCAACTCCATGCTGTTGGATTTTAGCATTTTACAACAAATTTTTGTAGCATTTTTTTTATTTATTTATCTTAAGCTTTTAGCCACAAAGCCTAACCTCAGTTTTATGCTGTTCATATTCGCTTTTCATATTTGTATTCAAATGTTCTCAAGCATATGTTTTACTTATGTATTTGTAAATATGTTAATAAAAATTTACGTTTTAAAGATTGAAATGCAAGTTGTTGTTTTTTTTTTCCATCTGTCTGAATATATTATATAATGTTTACGTAAATGTTATTCACCTCAGTCTCTTGCTGGTCTACTGCGCAGCTCGAAAACTTTATTAGCACGTGGTCACTGCTACTTTTCTCAGCGTAGGCAGGGATGGACCAATCATGGTCATCTGTTTTTTTTTACTACGTGAGGATTTAAAAAAAAAAAAAGATTTTACAGAGGTTGTTGGTGGGGGTTTCGATTTGCAGATGTCATCTATTAATTCTTATAATTAATAATCTCAAAATGACTTTCTGTTTTAGCGTGCAAATATTTCCAATGATTCAAAAAATTTCATGAAATTTGAATGCGTCTTAATCATAATGGAGGATTCTTCAAACGCCCCCTGGCGGAAGAAAAATGTCTTTTAATAGCCTCTCAGAGTTAAAATCACTAAATCACGACAATGGTGGCGCTGTTTCAGTGTGTTCAAAACTAAGCGCCACCCATAACACAAACTGGGAAAAACACACCCCACTTATCCATAGTTGTTTCAACATGTCCAGTGGGATTTTAGAACAAATATAACGTACTAATGGCACCTTTAAGATACATATTTATACATTTGGGACTGGATTTATCTTTATTTTAATTCAGCTGTTTCACTTAGATCGCTTCGGTTAGTTGCTTGAGTTGGATTTTCAACATAGAACAATAATGTTCTGCAGAAACCAAACTTCCAGAGCCACTGTGGCCCGCGGATCCGCGATGGAGATGGAGGTAAAGAGAGGCCGATTCCGCCTGAGCGTGCTGGAGGATTCCGCACAGGTGAGCATCTGCAGAACCACACCTGCGCAGTCTCACATCCACCACAAACTCAACACTGAAAAAGCTACATTTTATTGCTCAGATATTGCCCATTCATATCCCAGTAGACTTATGTTTGTTTGTATATATATATATATATATCATCTATCACCTGATCATATATCACCTTTGCCTGAGAAGTTTCTCGTAAAATGCTTAAATTAGGCAATTGTATAGCCTACATAGAGAAGGATATGAATATGGAGGCCAAAAGTTTCCATTGGATTTCAATTTAGTATCAATTGATAAGATCTGATTCCAATGTGCAGGATTTTACTGTTGAATTGTGCTGTTTATTATCGTATTTTGTAATAATATTACATTAAGTCCCCTCTGTTTGGATCAGACTGCATTATGTCATATTGTTTGGGATAGTTTACCCAAAAATTAAAGTTAGCATTTACTAACACTCAAGTTTTTCCAAACCTGTATGAATATATTTATTCTGGTGAACACAAAATAAGGTATTTTGAAGAATGGTTATCCAAACTTGTTGATAGACTCCAGTGACTTCCATAGTATGGAAAAAAAAATAAACCGTCAGCTGACATTTTTCAAAATATCTTCCTTTGTGTTCAGCATTGTTTGGATCAACTTGAGGGTGAGTAAATGCTGAGAGAATTTTCATTTTTGGGTGAACTATTTCTTTAAATCATGTATTCACTGACATTGAATCGCATTAATCTTGGACACATACATGCGTCCATATACAAAGCATACTGTTGAGTTATGTTTTTTTTTTTTTTTTTTTTGTAAAATCAGTGTTTTTTTCCCCTGGACTGATTTACATGGCATTAAAATATATTTTAGTTTATTTTATAGCTTTACTGTATATGTTTAAGAATCTTTTTAATGTTTTGTTTTTCTTTTCTCCTCAGTAATCTCACATGTTGCTTGAGTTTCAGAAAAGTAACATTTCAATATGCAACATTTCTCAGAGATCAAATGATCTGCTATGCTAGTATTCACACTTATTTTATAGCAACACTTGTCTCATTTCTATCTGTTTTTATTTATACAAACTTATCTGTTGGCCAAAAGAAAAATTATCAAAAAACTGAGCACTCTAAAAGAGCACAATAAAACTTTTCATCTGGTTTCATGTTCCAGACTTCACATCTAACATGCTTTATGACTAGACAATGACACTGACAGTTTTATTACAGGATTTTGGAGTTGTAAAATTAGGCAATTTGCTATCTTGATTTATTAGAAACAGAGAAAAGCCTGTTTGAATTAATTCTCAGACATAGACATGACCCTGAGGGAATTTCATGTCACTATACAATACAGAGCAGCTAGTCTTTCAGCAAGCGACAGCAAGATTTAACATGCTTTTAATCAGGAATAAATCGTTTAAGTGTGAATACGCGCGTCCTGTACTTTGGAAGTGTGCCGAGATCAATCTTCAGTGAGTGCTTTTGTGTAACTGAACACTTAAAGGGATAGTTCACTATTCATTTACTCACCCTCATGTCACTCAAAACCTGTATGGATTTCCTTCTTCCTGTGGAACACAAAAGGAAAATTTCTAAAGAATATTTTGAGCACCCTTGTCAGTATATTGAAAATGAAAATAAAAGTTTCATAACAGTCATTTAATCATTTAATAAATTATGCAAGATATTTCAGGTCTTTTGAACTTGAAGCCAGTATCATGCAGTAGAAAAGAAGTAATAGTCCTTAGTTTAATCTTTTCAATGCAGGCATCACTTGCATTAACGTATCAAATGATGACAAATTTCATCTATAGATGTCTTTAAATGCACAGTTAAGAACTAGCTGATGTTGTGTCAAAAATGAGTGTCATTAATACATTATAAATCACACTGACATTAATCATTGAGTCTAGTAATTTCATATTTAAACATAAAAGAGTCAATGTTCCTGAATCAAAATCCACTATATTCAGATTGTATGAAGTTTCCAGCTGTCTGAAATCATTCTCGGTCATAGCACAACCCGAAGCACAAACATTATCAGTTTACAGTCCATATCAACCCTTAAACTGTCCACAATATCTAATCTTTTATCTTATTATTATTATTATTATTATTATTTTAGATTCTTTGACACATATTCAGTTGTGGTTCGAGGACACGGTGTAAGTTAATAATTAAATTCCTTTCATTGCTTTTTTATGCATAATTAATTTGATTCCGATGTACAAACCCTTAGATTACTTATTTATATTAACATCCATATGCGGTTATTTGCGGTAGTTATAAAACACACACTTATATCACTCCCTTTCAGCTCTTACATAACTGTGGCTCTTTACGTCACATTTGAGAGGATGTGAACAGATTAAAGAGGTATTTTACTGACTCACTATATGCAAATCATAAACTAAGAATGAGTTCAGAAATAGGAAACAAACAGAGGGATTTGTTTTAGCACCATTTAGCTCCTCGTGCCGACTTTGTGTTTCATGCTGGCTGAATGTTTTCAGAGCTCTCCGTATTGAGTGTGTGTTTTTTATTTCAGTGTTTGTTTTTTATTAGGGCTGTCAAAAGATTAATCGCGATTAATCACATACAAAATAAAAGTTTGAGTTTGCATAAAATATGTGTGAGTATTGTGTGAAATTAATATGTATATATAAATACACACAAATCAACGTGTATATTTAAGAGAAATACGTTATTATGTACAAAATGTTTATGTACACAAATGATATAAAATTATAAATAAATACATATACTTGTAAATATTTCTCAAATATATACATGAATGTGTTTGTATTTATATATACATAATAATTACACATAGTACACCCACATATATTAGGCAAACTCAAACTTTAATTATGTATGCGATTAATCGTGATTAATCGTTTGACAGCCCTATTTTTTTATTTCATTTAGTTGCCGTAGTAGAATTTCTCATTTTAGTAAATGAGTAAAAAAATCATTTTAAACTAAATACTGTGATTATAACAGCACTGCTATTAAGATGTTAAATACTCAATATAAGAAAGTAATTGATATTATTTATATTCAAACTGACAGTTTATTCAAATGCAACTAACAAGTTTAATTTTTGGTCAGTTCCACAAGCAAGTATTTCAAGTCAGCTGCGCATGTGACGAAATTTACCACATTTAACAACACGTCTGCTGCTAATCTATACAAATGGATTAAAATACTTTTAAAAAAACCTGAATAATGCACTTTTTGGAGCTAAATATCCATACACATAACTTTCCCTTAACTGAACATAATTACATGAGACAAAAGACATGCTTTTGTGGTTCAGGGCTTATAGATCATGGCTTATCTGAGCTTAAACCTACTGAAAGCGCTGTCGGTATGTGTGTAGCTCAGGAGGATGATTTTCTGGAGAAAAACACCCCCTCTGAAACTTCTGAAAGTCAACAATTAGTCAATTACTTAGAAGACATGTTAGGGTTCTTTAGAGATTTAATGTTCCATTTACCAAAGAAGCATGTCAAAATTAGATTTTCTTATCAAGGTGATAAAATGTTGTGTAGCAAAAACGAATACACCCTCCTAGAAGTTACTAAATAAACCAAAATAAAAAAAAATTCTGGTGTAAGTTTAAGGCAATGTTTGATCAACAGGTAAGTATGCTGAACCAAAACATTTAATGAGAAGTAATCTCTTGACAATTAAAAGTGTTATATAGCCCACTGGATCATTCTCAGACTTAATGCTGATAACAATGGAAGCACTTGGGAGAGAACTGTCAGGAGACTTATATCTTAGCACAAAAGAGGACAGTGGTAAAAGAGGATTACCAAATCAAGTGTGAAAATATAATATATCAGGCCTTCATTTTAAGCTTTCATTTAGTGATGAGGGATTTTTTTGCTAGACAGAGAGCAGGATAAATACCAAGCGAGTGTCTCAGAGCCAGCAAAATCTATGAAAAGAGTGACTGTTTATCTCAAAGAGTAAGATTCAGCCTGCAGAAATGACATGCATGGTTGTTGATGTTCTCACTGGAACTACCTACTGTAGGCAAAGCACAAAAAAGTGAGTTAGCCATTTCCAAAGCCCATATTTACAAAATATAGATTCTGGGAATCAATACTCTGGTCTCATGAGACCAAATCAATTATTTTGTATCTAACAGCATCCAAAATGTTATGGTGTTGCTAGAGGAGGAGTACAGTGAGAAGTGCCTGGTTCCCACAGTAAAGTTCAGTGGTAGTAAAGCTCTTATATAGGGATGTATGAGTGCTGAAGGTGTGAGGGAGTTGTGCTTTATTAATGCTGTCATGAATTCCCACAACACTGTGGGAATAATTTTATACACAAACTTGAAACAGAATATGTTACCCTTTCCTCATTCCCTGCATTTTTGGGCATTTTTTCAACATGACAATGAAGATATGCATTCTCCCAAGGTGAAAAACCTTGTGTGGACATGTATTGCACTCAATCTTAACACTCTTGAGCACCTGTGGGGGATTCTGTAGAGATGAGTTGAGCAACACTCCCCATTAAAGATCAGGAGCTCATGATCCAGGAGTTAAACAGGACAGATGTGACAATTTGTCATGAACTTGTACACTCCGTGCCAAGAAGGCTCAGAGCAGTATATAAAAAATTATGGAGGGCATACTAAGTGCTAGAATATTATACATTTGTTGAATTAAATCTAGGGTGTACTCTGTTCTGCAATCCTTAATTTAAACAAAATTGGCTAATTTACTTATTTTATGACTATTAATGACATAACAGTTTTTATTATGTATATGTTTAATACATTTTGGTTTTGTCATCTTTCCATGAATTGTATTAGTGATCATAAAGAAAATACATCTTTTGTATTTGTTCAGAGGGGGTGCACTGGCTTTTATCGTTAACTTAACTTTTCTTTTCATTGAAATGAAGCTAAAATAAAATAAATAAATATAATTGTAGTTATAAAAAACTTAAACTAAATGAAAATTAGACATGTTGACTTGGCAATACTTGAACTGAAATAAAATTAATTTAAAGCACTGAAATGATCAAATTGATATAAATAAAAACTAAAACTGAAATAAAAATAAATTAAAGCCAAATACAAAAAATAAATGAAAAAGCACATAATGTAATTACTGAAAATTAAACTAAAATGAAAAATATAAAAATAAAAGCTAATTCAAAATGGTAATTATATATATATATATATATATATATATATATATATATATATATATATATATATATATATATATATATATATATATATATATATATATATATATATATATCTATATCAGGCAACTTCTGACTTTTTTTTTTTTTTAAATGTGCCTCAGATGGTCAGTTAATGGTTTCTGGGTGTACTGTCTAAGGTTATGACCACTCTTTCTTCATCAATCTGCAGGACTGTGAGGTTCAGAGACAGATCGAAAGGGAGGTGAGGATCAGAGAAGGGGCCTGTAAGCTTTTAGCTGCATGTTCTCAGAGAGATCAGGCTTTGGAGGCTTCCAAGACACTTCTCACTTCTAACAGCCGCATACTGGCCCTCATGACCCAGCTGCAGCGCATGAAGGAAGCCCAGGCCATGCAGAAAGCAGGACGAAGGTATATCACTGACTTACTGGGTTGGGGTATATATATATATATATATATATATATATATATATATATATATAGTGAGTTGGAGTTAATAGATAGATAGATAGACAGACAGACATATATTTGTCACTATGTGTGAAACAGAGCCATTGATCCATCGAATGAATGGTTTTAGGTCATCTGACGGTGGGACTGAGCGATTACCTTGTACTGGAAAAGTAGCCATTTCAGGTGAGGTTACACACACAGAAACTCGCTATATGTATATTTTTTTACTCTGATTTGTGTGATGTTTCTTTTTTTTCATTTGACTTTGCTTGTCCTCAGATATTCGTATTCCACTCATGTGGAAAGATTCAGAGTATTTCAAAAACAAAGGAGGTGAGTTTGACAAATATATATGCCCACAAAGTCATTTTGTTGTTATTTTTTCACTGATTTTCTGTCTTTCTGTCCCTCTTTTCTCTCTTCAGAGCTGCACCAGTGTGCCGTGTTCTGTTTGCTGCAGGTGGGCACAGAGATTCACGATACGGATCTCGTAATAGTGGACAGGACGCTCACAGATATCTGTTTCGATGAACCAATGATATTGTGAGATACTTTTCCTTTTACTTCCTATTGTTAATCTCCAAAATTTTGATTTATTTTACACTTTTTTTTCTTGTCAAAAATGCCATATAAATTGTCAATATCTCATCATGTTGTATGTAGTAGTTAAAATGCTTGATTAGTGTAGTCTTTAAATTCAGTTGTTTCTGACCAAAAAGTAAAAAATTAGTAAAAATTAATATTTATATATATATATATATATATATATATATATATATATATATATATATATATATATATATATATATATATATATATATATATATATATATATATATATATATAAAATAATAAAGTTAAATATCCTCTCAGTCATCATATGTCATGTGTTCATAGCACTGACGTACCTCCAGGCTTTGACCTGCGGGTGGAGCTCTACAGCTGCTGTGTGGAGGAAGAATTCAATGTTGGCTTCTCGTCTCGGAGACTGAGCCGGCTGGGAAGTGCCTCCAGTAAGAAGTTCATGGCATCTTTGGAGACCGCAGCTTCCTGTGGTTCCCACGGCAGTGGAACCGGATCGGGCGAAGGAGGAGTATCACCGGTTCTGCTACCTGCTCTGTCTATACGGTGAGGGAGCAGCATATATGTCATTACCTACTAAAATAACTCATATACCAAAAAAATACATGACACTTGGAAAACGTTAAATGTTGAAACAGTCTCACACATGGGCTGTGGCTACCAAAACCATTATATAAACATTAACAGAAGCATTCGTAGTGAGTGCCAGTATAGACAGACACACCTTGACTTTTCATTTTCTCATCATTCAGTCTGTCTGAGATGAGGGCCAAAAAAAAAGCAAAACAGAGAAAAAGAAAGCGATGGATGGTGACAGATGTTGAAACCAGTTAAATATCTTTAAGGTGAATCTCAAGAAGCCTGTCAAGTAGTGTTGTTTTTGTCAGCCTGTTTTAATTTTAGTTTGTCTAGTCTTTGTGTCAAGTGGTCATTTTAGTTTTTATTAGTTTTAGTCACATTCATACTCTTTTTAGCCTAGGCAAGTTTCAGTCGACTAATAGTCTGAGCATTTTAGTCTTATTTTAGTCAGAATAATCTAATTTTAGTCGACGAAAACTGATGACATTTTAGTCTAATTTTAGTCAATGAAAATTTTATTTTAGTCTCTTTTTAGTAATGCAATTCTATTTAACCCAATCAATATAGTATAGTACCTAGTAGTATAGACGAAACTAAAATTTTCTTTTAGTCAAACCCATTTCAAACAAAGTTATTTTATTATATTGTTAGCTTATAGATAATACCTTATAATGCCTTGAGATGTCTCTTAAAGTAAAGACTCATAACTCCAAAACTGTAGCAAGGAGAGTCAAAGGTAGGTATCATTTGATAACACTTTTAAATTTTTTAGAAAATATAAATTACATTACATTTGGACATTTTCATGCTGAAAAACTGCTGATAAAAGACAAAAAAATAAATATTTTCTTTTTATAATTTTTCATTTTTTTATTTGACATGGAATAACTCAGGAAGGAAATAAGATCAGAGAAAAATTTTTTTTTGGAGATGCTCTCCTACATGTTTTTTTTTTATTTATTTTTTTTTATAGACTTTATTCAAATACAAACATTTAAGGCATATTTAACAATCATAAATCAGTGTTTCGTGTTGATACAGCATTTAAAGAGAAACAGAACAAACAAAGAAGAAAAAAAAAAAAAAAAAAAGGAAAAAGGGGGGTCTTAATCTAATAACATATACGAGTCCAAAGCCAAAAGAAGTTTCAGGGCATTTCTGTCCATCATCCATTGAAGGGATTTTGCAAATAACTTCAGATCATTTTTCCATCCCGTGAAATGGGGTTTAACCTTTAAATACTTGCATCTGTGGATAAAGTGTTTTCCTAACACAATCAGGTTATTTATCAAAAATTCTATATTTTTATCATTTATAAACACTCCAGCTTTAATCGATGTCATATGCAAAGGATGTAACAATATATCTTTAGATTGTATCCAATTTTGAAATGAAAGCCAAAATTCATTTACCAATTCACACTGAAAGAAAATATGCTCTACTGTTTCAATGTCTTTCTCACAAAATCCACATGAATTGTTTTCCCAATTAAATCTCTCATGTAAAAGCTCTCCTACATGTGAGCTGCATCTGGTTCAAATTTTGTGGCGATAAAGTGTTATTTTTTCGCAGCTAGATGGCGCCCATGGGCGGTAAACACTGGTTTAGAGGCACATCTCAGCACTCTTTGGGAGTTTTTCGAAATGGTTAGATGCATTAAAAAGACGAAAACGAAAATGGATGGGTCCGGGATCATTGGATCATTGGAGCATTTTTCATCAAGTTATGACCACGTGAAATCTACATATTTACCTACATATCGGTCCCTTTCTCTATGTCAGAGGAAGTGACGTCGACTGCGTCTGCGCAGTGCGACCTGATGCATGCAGCCCCTGAAGTGAGACACAGGAAACAGAAATACTGCAAAATAATAATAATACATAATAATAGATAATAGATAATAGAATAATAATAGATATTTTAGCATAGTTTTTATTTTGTAATCCACATTTAGTCTCGTTTTTATTCGTCAACAATATTGCATTTTAATTATCATTATCATTTATTAATGATAATTATAATTATCATTTTAATTATTATTTTATTTAATTCTAATTGCATTTAATTTTCGTCATCGTCACATGACCAGCATTTACGTTGTGTCTCGTCTCGTTTTCATCACGTGGTAAAGGTTCGTTGACGACGATATTTAGTTTTTACTTTTTTTACAGTCTGTGTATTTAGTTATAATTTTCGTTGACGAAAGCAACACTACTGTCAAGAACATGTCTGGGTCATTTTTCCAAAACATCTTTTGTATTTCAAGATTTTTTTTTTTTTTACATTAGTTTTAATTTTAAAATTATATATTGTGACGCTATTTTCATGAGATTAAAGCACCACTTAAAATAATTGATCTATTTCATTCTTATTATGTCATCATTTTAATTGTATTTATACATCATATTATCTTTTTTTTTTTTTAAGTTTTTATTACTTTACAGAATCGTCAATGACCTTAATGGAAATTACAAACAAACTTAAAAATGAAATATCTGGGGCCATTAAGAATTTGGGTGGACAGATGTGCTTCATTGTCATGAAAATAATTTTTAAAAATCTTAATGGCGCAAAACTCATTAGTAATGATTTTAAGTAAAATTAATTTACTTTTTTTCCTTTGAATTTTCTTGGTAACACTTTTCAATAAGGTTTAATAGTTAACATTAGTTAACTACATTAGTTAACATGACTGCACTTCTACAGCATTTATTAATCTTTGTTAATGTTGATTTCAATATTTCCCTAGTGAAAAAATTGTATACTTAAGCACAGTTTATTTCTATGTACTTTAGTATAACTAAATGTATTTGTGGCATGCTATAAATTGGTATACTTGAAGTCTGCTTCAATTGGAACAATTAATTTTCTACTAAATGCATTTTAGTTGTCCAAAAGCAGTGCTGAAGTTTAACTAAAGTTGTATTTAAAGGTGCCCTAGATTATGTTTTTAAAAGATGTAATATAAGTCTAAGGTGTCCCCTGAATGTGTCTGTGAAGTTTCAGCTCAAAATACCCCATAGATTTTTTTTAATGAATTTTTTTAACTGCCTATTTTGGGGCATCATTATAAACAATTTACAAATATCACTAAAAATATCATGAAATCATGGATCATGTCAGTTATTATTGCTCCAACTGCCATTTTTCGCTGTTGTTCTGTTCGCTGTTGTTCTGTTGTTTTTGCTTGCTTACCTAGTTTATTGATTAAGCTGTGCACATCCAGACGTTCTGCCCTTGTCTAATGCCTTTCATAATGTTGGGAACGTGAGCTGGCATATGCAGATATTGGGGGCGTACACCCCAACTGTTACGTAACAGTCGGTGTTATGTTGAGATTCACCTGTTCTTTGGAGGTCTTTTAAACAAATGAGATTTATATAAGAAGGAGGAAACAATGGAGTTTGAGACTCACTGTATGTCATTTCCATGTACTGAACTCTTGTTATTCAACTATGCCAAGATAAATTCAAATTTTCATTTGAGGGCACCTTTAATATATTTGTTTGTGCTAAAGTGGAACTATTCCAAGTATACTTTAGTACAGTTTAAATCTACTCTTGTATTTAAGTTTTAAAATGCAGAATTCACTCAGCATAAACTTCAAATGTATTTTGGTGATGTTACAATTGCAGTTCAATTACACTGTAAGAGTGTTGAACATAGATTAATATTATACTGATAACAAACTTTTATTGATTTTAAAACGCATTGCAATGGCATTCCAAGTACACTTGAAGTTTGCTAATGGCATCATTATAGTGTGCTTCAAATAGGCTACAATAAAGTAATCTTTATAAATAAAGAATTTTTTACAGACACCTCAGTATATCAGTAACTTATCAGTGAGACAATGGGAACATATGTACAGTACAGTCCAAAAGTTTGGAACCACTAAGATTTTTAATGTTTTTAAAAGAAGTTTCAACTGCTCACCAAGGCTACATTTATTTAATTAAAAATACAGTAAAAAACAGTAATATTGTGAAATATTATTACAATTTAAAATAACTGTGTACTATTTAAATATATTTGACAAAGTAATTTATTCCTGTGATGCAAAGCTGAATTTTCAGCATCGTTACTCCAGTCTTCAGTGTCACATGATCCTTCAGAAAACATTCTAATATGCTGATCTGCTGCTCAATAAACATTTATGATTATTTTCAATGTTGAAAACAGTTGTGTACTTTTTTTTTCAGGATTCTTTGATGAAGTTCAAAAGAACAGCATTTATCTGAAATACAAAGCTTCTGTAGCATTATACACTACCGTTCAAAAGTTTGGGGTCAGTAAGAATTTTTATTTTTATTTTTTTGAAAAGAAATTAATACTTTTATGCATTAAATCAATCAAAAGTGGCAGTAAAGACATTTATAATGTTACAAAAAATTAGATTTCAGATAAACACTGTTCTTTTGAACTTTCTATTCATCAAATAATCCTGAAA
This sequence comes from Chanodichthys erythropterus, assembly GCF_024489055.1. NCBI lineage: Eukaryota > Metazoa > Chordata > Actinopteri > Cypriniformes > Xenocyprididae > Chanodichthys > Chanodichthys erythropterus. The sequence goes on along the minus strand of NC_090242.1, from coordinate 14,847,493 downwards.
AAAAATATTGTACACAAATATTTTGTACAATTGTACACATTAAATGTTTCATCAGCATATTAGAATGATTTCTGAAGGATCATGTGACACTGAAGACTGGAGTAACAATGCTGAAAATTCAGCTTTGATCACAGGAATAAATTACTTTGTCAAATATATTTAAATAGTACACAGTTATTTTAAATTGTAATAATATTTCACAATATTACTGTTTTTTACTGTATTTTTTATTAAATAAATGTAGCCTTGGTGAGCAGACGAAACTTCTTTTAAAAACATTAAAAATCTTAGTGGTTCCAAACTTTTGGACTGTACTGTATATGTATATTGAATGTAGGAACCAGTACAGGCTGGATTTGAACTCGGGTCTCTGTCGCACAAGAGCACTCTGTTTACCTGATGCACCTGTTGCAAGAATGTTTTGCTTCCCTTTTGCTTGACATAATCTGTCATTAACACAACATGAAGCAATTACATAAACTGGCATAATATTAGTTTTATTCTTGTGCAGGTACTAAAACAGTTTCGTTTGTTGGTGGAAGAATGTGACTGACGTGCACTGCAGAACTGCTTGTTTTTTCAGTGCATGCAGATGGAACTATCAAACTATCTGTAACATTTCTCTGCCAGTCTGCCAGTTTAACTCTCAATACACCACAACTGCACCTGACTTAAAAAGCCAATGAATTGACGGTCTCGCATTACACTGCGGATTTAAATGGGACGCATAAATTGTTTGATCTTTTAACTTTTTGTGTAATTTTTGCGGACTGGTCAGCATCAGTTTAATAATATTTGGACAGCCCAAAGGGGTATATAAATATAAATAATATTTTTACAGTCAACAAGTCATATAATCATAACAGGTCAAAAGAGGATTCCACAAAAATAAATTACTGAAGTAGTACTTAAATACTTTAACAAATTAAATCATTTTATTTGCAAATTGCTCACTGATACATTTGAGCTGTAGGCAAAAGTTTGAAAATTCTGCCTTTATAGCTGTTAGCAGAAACAAATTATATGTTTCAGTTCATACCTCACGTTTTCTTTGGTTTGCACAAAAAGAAAGTCTCATCTAAAAAAAAACATCATTTAAAATAATTAAATCGTTCTCAGATTTGAAATACATGGTGAGATTTTTGTCTTCAGCTACAATGAGTTTCTGGACTCTAAAGTTTTCCCTCTGACAAATGTGCCAAAATCTGCAACACAGATTCCCAATAGTGTGCACTCTAGCAAGTTTGGTTGTTTAGCAAAAGTACAGAAAAAACAATTGTGATGGCATTGGCTTTATGGCATGTTCGAAATCATTCATTGTAGAAAACTTCTGGTTCAATGGTAGGACGTTGGGGCCGGCCAAAGGTTTAGCTTCAGCAGTTACGGTGTTTTCAAGTCATGACAGAAAGAATGTATTTATGAGATAAAATGCACATGAACATCAGCACAACTCATAATTATGACTTTTGAGTTTCCGAGTTAGGCGCATGACGGTGAGAAAACATGTCAAAGGCAATGGATGCAGAGTCTGCCCTAGTGAAAAAAACCTACCAAAATGTATTTAAAATAGGCCTACATTTATTCCATACTAACTACAAACTCATTAATATATTTTTATTTACTGACATAAATATAATTCAACTTTATTTGGAGTTCTTCTTTATTGCACAACGCATATTTCTTAAAATCATATTAAGCCTAAAATGTGTTTAATATCACTATCAGTAAGGATAGTATGATCACTGTATAATTTCAATGCAAGATATTTAAAGTGTATCTAGCACAATCAAAAAGTACATCTTTAGTTGGACCTCAACACAAAAACACTTTTAAAGCAGACTTTAAGTATACCAATTAAACTTTAATATACTTTTAATAGTAAAATTACAATTGCAGGGTATTTATATTAAGTACATAAATATGGCAATGCATTTGCATTTACACTTAGCATAAAATAAATGTATTTCAAATACATTTTAGTATATTTATTTTTCACTAGGGTTACTAATACATTATTAAAAGTTTTGTTAACATAAGTTAATGCACTGTGAACTAACATGATCAAACAATGAACAAATGTATTTTCATTAACTAACTTTAACAAAGATTAGTAAATACAATAATAAATGTATTGCTCATGGTTAGTTTGTGTTAGTTAATACATTAGTTTTTTTTTTTTTAAATTGCTTTAGTGCAATTTTCACAAGCAGTTGGTAATTTTTCAAAACTCTTAGTACTAATATCACAACAGATCATCAAATGTGCACTTTTTTGAAACATTTCAGCATGTTTTCAATTGTGTTAGTACAATACACAAAATCACAAAGTATCATTTTCACTATGCAAAATAAGTTTTGTCTATTTAAATGTTTATTAATTCACAGTAACTGCATTTCATAATGCTATTACTATCAAACATTTAATCCAACTGAACTTAAAGGTTAATCAATTAATAATATTGTACATCTATAGATTTCTATAGATATTGATATTATAGACATAGTTTCTATAGAACTTGTTTGCAATTTCCGATATGGATAACCAAATGTAATGAATTATTAATTTTTATTTTTACATTATAAGCAATTTATCTGAAGATAACCACAATTTTTAAAGTGTGTGGGTGTGGGTGTGGGTGTGTGGGTGTGACCTTGTTAGTTTTTTTTGTTTTGTTTTGTTTTGGTCTCTATGAGGAAAGCAGCTTTTAAATCATACAAAATTATTAATAATTTTTTATAAAATGTAAAAATGCAGAACGTTTTCTGTGATGGATAGGTTTAGGGGTAGGGTACAGATTATACAGTTTATACAGTATAAAAATCATTATGTCCATGGAATGTCCCCATAAAACAAGGAAACCCAACATGTGTATGTGTGTGTGTGTGTGTGAGAGAGAGAGAGAGAGAGACGGGGATTTGAAATTTGAGAACACAGAGCAGGATAGAGTACAAGGGGGAAAAACAGACTGAATAACATCACATTGATCAGAAGGGAGATATTTAAAATTATTATTATTATTTATTATGTAAACAAGGCATTACCATGGTAGAGAATGCCATATTATTGTAACTCACCCTTCATCTGTAAAGATCAACTACAGTATAGATTCAGTCATATGGTACAGTGAGAACATTTACTGTATTGGCAGCAAACACTGTTCTGACACAAAACCTCATGACCGTGTCATACTTCATCACACCTTTTGATAACACACTGAATAGATATTATTACAAACATTATGGATTTTACCTCAGTTATGTAATTTAGGTAATGTAAGTGTATTTTCTAATTGTGGCATCCGTATCCTCTGTAAATATTTCAGCAACAAGGGTGATTTGAAACATGTATCTTGCATTGTTTGCTATGGAATGAACTGATTGTTAAAAGTACTAAACTGAAACAAGATCATACTGTTGTGTTTCAGTGATTAAAACAAATGTGCTCATTACATATCACAACGATCTTTTGTTTTGAAACAGTGATTATGTAGAATGAAACTTGTACAACTAGAATGAAAGAATGAGATCAGGTTTTGAAAGAATTACGTTCTGGGTTACAAGTGTGATCAGTTTAGAGTTTTGTACAAAGTTTTGAAAATACACATCTTACTTGTGAAAACAGTACCAAAGAAAATGAACCATTTACCGGGGTTCAAGCATTTAAGGCCTTTAAGCACATAAAAGTTATTATATTTTATTTAGCAAGCATGTAAACACTTAGATCATAGACAGAAAAGACCATTTACAGGCAATTTAGTGAGGAAAAACGGGTTTTTTAAAGGTTTTTTGACAATTATAGCACCATATATTGCCTGATCTACACCAATTTTTTTTTTTGGTGTCCTCAGAGTTTGTCCATACATATGTGTGCCAATTTTTTTGCCACTTCCTATCAAAATTTTTCATTTGGGCTTTCACATATAGTAAACCAACTTAGGTTCTGTGTTTCCTACGATGGTTTTGTCTCGATCGGACTAACAGTTTCCAAGATATTTGGAAAAGTTTTTTAAGCGCTAAATCACAACGTAGCACAAACCATAAGGCAAAACTTACCATGTTTGGTATCGTTGGACTCGGCAAGGATTCAGGAGTCTAAGGACGTGACTCCAGTGAAAATAAGTTGACCACATTTAAAGTTATATATATTTTAATCTAAAACCATTAAAAACACAAGTTTTTAAAAGTTTTTTCACAATTATAGCGCCACCTATTGTCCGATCTACAGAAAAATTGGCGTGCTTTTTTAGAGTCATATGCTGCATGTGCTCACCTAATTTCGTGAAGTTCTGAGGTTTTTTTTTTTTAGGTTTTATAGGCTTTTGGGTATATTTAGCCATGCCCATTTTCTTAATGACCCTGTTATAGCAATCCAAAGGGTAAAGTTCAACTTTTTTTTGATAATTATTGATCGAGAGAGTCTATAGAATTGTCCTACACTGGTTTTATTCCGATTGGGTGAAAAACCTAGGACAATTTCGCAAAAGTAGGTTTTTCACATATTTGCAAATAATTAACGAACGATTTGATTGACATCATTGGTTCTTGAGGCAAAGTTGTTCAGCATGAGGAGATCTATTAAATGATGCATATTTTGTGGATTTGAGAAACACTACGTGATTACTTAGGCGTAAAACTCGTTAGCACCAACTTGTGGCTGATTTCTTTCAAAATTCTTACAGACCTCTAGGACCATGAGTCGAACATGCCCACCAAGTTTTGTTCCGATCGACCTCTGTTAACCTTGTCTAATAGGTGCTCAAACTTCATTGGCCAATGGTGGCCATGTTTTTTGAGATACGCCAATGTCCTCATATACCGTCATGCTCCCTTGGACCAAGGCACTGCATGCCAAATTTTAACTCAATCGGACTAACGGTTGCTAAGTTACAGCTGTTTATATGTTTTTTTCAATTTATAGCACCCCCTAGTGTCCAATCGACACAATTTTTTTATTGTGACCAAAGATTGGGCCCGTACACGTGTACAGAGTTTGGTGCAAATATCTCATTTCGTTCTCAAGTTATAGCCATTTTAGTAAAAGTGGCTCTGCCTTTAAAAGGTCATGAAACCCCCCTGTTTTACCCTGGTCATTCACACCTCTGAGTTTCAAAAAGTCTGTGAAAATGGGCATGTGAAACTCTGGAAAAGTGGGAGTGTAGAGGGGGGGAAGAGGGGAGAGAACAACCAATGGAGCACAGACATAGAACACACTCATTATACAGAATAATGAATATTAATATATGAGCACAGAGAAAATGACAACAAACTCCCAAGCACAAGGGAGAGATGTGAAAGAATATTTAATAGGGCTAATAATAGGCTACTCTGATTACATTTAGGAGCACTGCAGTCTCAAAATCAGTCTTTTAGTATAATCGTGTCGTCGCGATCAGATAGGCTACACCACTGTATCAGTGTCCAGTTTGCACATATAATTCATTTGAAGAAGACTTGATGAAATATGTGTGCATAACTACACCGTGTTTGGTGCAGGATAATGTGTGAAATAAAAACTTTAAACACGGATTGTAATAAGGTTCGAAGATATTTAGGAAGGAAGACGACAAGGGTCGGCTATGATTACTGGCTGCTTTATTCAAACACTCAACAAAAAGGTGTGCAAACAGGCACAAAACAATGTCCAACATAAACAGTGGAATTAACTCCAACAGCTCCAGTCAATCCGTGGAAGTGTGGCAGCCAGTAGTCCCTCTCTCTCACTCACTCCTGTTTCTCCTGGCGTTAAGTACTCTCTCCACGCCAATTACTGTAACAAGAGACAGGTGTTTGTTATTTGCGCTTAACCCGCTCATCCACCGCGCGTCTCCTGACGCTATCCCCCGCTGCAGCGCCCCCCTTGCCACATACCCCCACCGCCCGACTCAGGCCGGGGAGCCATCCGGCCTGCAGCCCCACCCCCCCCCCATTTCTGGAGAGGAAATCGGCCACAGCCATCTGAACACCCGGCCTGTGGACCACCTTGAATTTAAAAGGCTGTAAAGCTAGATATCAACGAAATCCGCGCGTTGGTATCCTTCATGCGGTGGAGCCACTGCAGAGGGGCGTGGTCCGAACAGAGGGTGAATTCCCGTCCCAGGAGATAATAGCGGAGGGTGAGGACAGCCCACCTGATGGCCAAACACTCCTTCTCCACGGTGCTGTACTTAGTCTCTCTCTTAGAGAGCTTACGACTAATGTACAGCACCGGCCGCTCCTCACCCTCTATCTCCTGAGACAGGACAGCACCCAACCCTCGGTCCGACGCGTCAGTCTGCAACAAAAATGGGAGAGAGAAATCAGGAGAGTGAAGCAATGGCCCGCCACACAGAGCAGCCTTTACTTGGGTAAAGGCCTGCTGGCACAGCTCCGTCCACTGGACCATATCTGGTGCCTCCTTTTTAGTAAGATCAGTCAAGGGGCTGGTGAGGTCCGAATAATTAGGCACAAACCTTCTATAATATCCCGCAAGCCCCAAGAACTGTCTCACCTCCTTTTTGGTCTTAGGGCGCGGACAGGTCGCAACTGCTGCAGTCTTATCAATTTGGGGACGCACCTGTCCATGCCCCAAGTGGAAACCCAGATACTTTACTTCCACGCGTCCAATTGCACACTTCTTCGGGTTGGCCGTGAGCCCGGCCTCCCTCAGCGACTTCAAGACCGCCCTCAAATACTGCATATGCCGCTGCCAGTCATTACTGAATATGATGATATCATCCAGATAGGCAGCCGCATATGCAGCATGGGGCTGTAAAACCCTGTCCATCAGCCGCTGAAAGGTAGCCGGTGGCCCGAACAGCCGAACGTAAGTGTAACAAATTGGTGTAATCCAAACGGCGTCGTGAAAGCTGTTTTCTGTCTCGATATGGTGCTGAATGAGGTTTGTACGGCCAGGTAGGGGAGAAAACACGTCAGCAAACTCTGCCTGTAATTTGGTTAGATCAATGAGCTGGGAGGGCGAGAGGTGATCTCCCCCTGGGGCCAATGCGAGAGATTGTTTTTTTATATTCGCCTCTGGCCCGAGATCATCCTCCCCGCTAATCACCGTCGCCAGCATCACTGATTCCCCCTCATTCCATTTTTTCAGGAGATTGAGGTGATAAATTTGACGTGCTCCTCTCCTATCTGAGCGTATTACCTCATAATCGAGCTCTCCAACTTGCCGTGTGACCTCAAAGGGTCATTGCCACTTTGCAAGTAATTTTGAACTTGACGTTGGGAGTAATACAAGCACTTTATCTCCCGGTGCAAATTTACGCAGATTGGTCCCCCTGTTATACAGCCGGCTCTGTTTGTCCTGGGCCTGCAACAAATTCTCCATAGATAGCCGCCCCAACGTGTGGAGTTTTGTTCTCAGGTCCAGCACATATTGAATTTCGTTTTTAGATTGAGAAGGTCCGTCCTCCCAAGCCTCCCTTATGACGTCTAACACCCCTCTGGGCTGACGACCATAGAGAAGCTCGAAGGGGGAAAACCCCGTGGAGGCTTGTGGGACCTCTCGCACAGTGAACAACAGGGGTTCCAACCATCTATCCCAATTTTTGGCGTCTTCCTGAACGAATTTACGAATCATTGTCTTAAGCGTGCGATTAAAACGTTCGACCAGCCCGTCCGTTTGTGGGTGAAAGACGCTGGTCCGAATCGATTTAATGCCCAATAATTCGTAAAGTTCGCGTAACGTCCATGACATAAACGCCGTGCCCTGATCAGTGAGGATTTCCTTAGGAATCCCCACTCGGGAGATTAAAGATAACAGTGCGTCAGCAACACTCTTAGCAGAAATGTTGCGGAGAGCCACTGCTTCTGGATATCGTGTTGCATAATCCACAATGACCAATGCAAAACGATGTCCTTATGCTGATCGCTCTAATGGCCCGATGAGGTCCATGCCAATTCTTTCGAAGGGGACCTGCATTAAGAAGGGGGCGCAAAGGCGCTTTTGGGGTGGCCGGTGGGTTTACCAACTGACATTCACGACAAGCCGCGCACCACCTGCGCACATTCTCGTGAATGCCCGGCCAAAAAAATCGGGTCATGAGGCGATTTAGTGTTGTCCCCTGTCCTAAATGACCAGCCATTGGATTAGAATGAGCCGCCTGAAAAAGCATTTCCCGGCGGCTTCTGGGAACTAATAACTGGGTTGTATATTCTTTTGTCTCAGCGTCTTGGGTCACTCGATACAACCTATTTTTAATAATTGCAAAATATGGATAGGTAAGCGGTTGTCCAGGATGGAGAGGCTGGCCGTCGATGGTACTGACCTGGTCAAACGCACGTTTCAGCGTCTCATCCTGAGACTGCTCCAGAGGAAAATCATCGCGCTCAGAGAAAATCAGTCTCTCGATTTCGCTCTGTTTCCGAGACAGTACCCAGTGGACCCGGTTCAGTCTCTCCTGCCTGCACACTCGCGTTCCCCTCCGCTGCATTTTTCTCCCAAGAAGCATCCGTACATAAAGCCCCCAATAATTCTGTGAATGCTGGCCAATTGGTCCCCAAAATTAACGGATGCCGGAGGTGCGGATTAACTGCCACCTCCACACTATGCTTTTGACCCCGAAATTGAATAATCACTGGCACAATAGGATATTCCACTATATCCCCGTGCACACACCGCACCTTAACCACGCGGCTATTATCCAATGCCCCAGGTTGTATCAAGCTTTGATGGATCGAGGTTTGGTTACATCCTGAATCCACCAATGCCTGATAGGTACCCCCCTTAATACTCACAGGTATTTGGTACCACCCAGCCTGACCGGGGGCAGCCTGCGGGACGTCCGGGACCCGGACCAACGTCCCCACCTCCATCACAGGGCACCTGTCCACAAAATGCTCCGGGTCCCCGCAACGCCGGCAGGCCGGCCCAGACCTCCCCGCCGACGTGGAGAGAGCGGAGAAACAGGAGCGGGGTCCAACCCGGCCGGTGGTAGTCCCGCCCCCCTAATGCTGGTTATTCTTGCCAGTTCCAAGGACCGGAACCGCTGGTGATGTTGTTCGGGGCTCCGGCCGACCCGCTGGATGATGGCCCTCTTGAGGTCGTCGAAATCCAGGAGGTTCTGCACCGGAAGCTGCTGCGCCACTACCTGGGACTCCCCGGAGAGCAGTGGGACCAGGCGCATCGGCCACTGGTCCCGCGGCCATCCACAGATTTCTGCGGGTCGTCCTCAGGCCCCATTTTGTTAAGAGGGAGGTGGGCGGGCGCAGCTTGTTGGATTCGGGGCTTCTGGCCGAACCTCCCGGTCAATCCAGCTCCGGAACGTCTCGCGGTCCTCCTGCTGGAACCGCCTCTCTTGATCCTGACGTAAGTCCAGCAGGGCCTGGTGTTGTTCTTGCTGCATGACCGCGAGAGATGTAATTAGCTCCGCAAATGGTGCAGTAGCAGAGGGCGTCTGCATAGCGGCGGCTTCCGTCTTCCTTCCAGGGTTTCGGCACCAGTGTAACAAGGTTCGTAGATATTTAGGAAGGAAGACGACAAGGGTCGGCTATGACTACTGGCTGCTTTATTCAAACACTCAACAAAAAGGTGTGCAAACAGGCACAAAACAATGTCCAACATAAACAGTGGAATTCACTCCAACAGCTCCAGTCAATCCGTGGAAGTGTGGCAGACCGTAGTCCTTCTCTCTCTCGCTCATTCCTGTTTCTCCTGGCGTTAAGTACTCTCTCCACGCCAATTACTGTAACAAGAGACAGGTGTTTGTTATTTGCGCTTAACCCGCTCATCCACCGCGCGCCTCCTGACGCTCTCCCCCGCTGCAGCGTTCGCTGAACCACGCCCCCCTTGCCACACGGATACTTTATTCTGTATGAGCTATGTGCCAAGTGGCTAGTGTTGTTAAACTCATCGCGGAGCTCCGTGCTGAAACCGATCATATGTGCACCCCGCCTGTATGGCTCATCATAAAAACACTCCAGTTCTGACCGCATTGCGAGCAAAATACAAACAACACACGTGCTGTGCTGAGGGAAACGGGGAAACGGCTCGCGTATTTGAACGCAGCTAGAGCAGGCAGAGGAGAATGAGCCGCACTTTTGTGACATTTGAATTCTCTACTGTAATGCGATCTCACACGTAACATATTTTCCATTTGTGCTGGTAGATTACAGCAAAACAATCCACATGCACACAAACCTCTGCTCTGGTCGCGTCACAGGAAAACACATTGTGTTGTAGTACTGAGGAAACTAACACCAACGATATGTCTCTGAATGACAACAGACCGATGCGAGAGAAGTGATACTTCCTCATGCATAATACCGCAATTATAATCGTATGCATACTACAGTGCAGTGATTGGATTGAATGAGCTTTATCAAAGTCCCTTTAACCCTTTGAGCGGTACGGTCCCACATATGGGATTTTTATTTCAGTGCCCCTGGGCGTACGGTACCACATATGGGATTTCGAACGTTCAGCGACGTCACATAACTGCCAGATTCAAACTGTGCTTTCGCGCTCTGGCTGCGAGACGGACACGCGCAGCTCTTGTCATATATCACAGCTATGCAGTGGTTTCAGGCACATAATGTTTCTTTTAAGGTTTCAGACATTTAAATATGCATAAGCACCATTAAAACAATACATTAAGCGTTTATAATTTACACATTGATGTCCGACATCAGTGGAAGCAGCAATAACAAATATAATTTGGCGACATTTATTCATATCAGACACACATAATGGGCCTAAGTGACTATAAAGTTTACTCTATTATTCTTCCAGTTCACCAGCCACTTACTTGCATATATTTCGGATGAATTAACCTGCTGTAAATCCGACTGACAGGACTCTTGTGAACTGCTGCGCAAACTAAGATGGCGGCGCCCATCTCGCATTACAGATCAAGATAAAGATAATTTATAAAGGTTTTAAAACGACAAAGCACACTCACTCACACATATTTGAGAATCGGAATATCAGATAGTTGATGACATGGTAAGCAATTTTGCGAATATTTTAAATAAAAAAGGAAAAACTAAATAATAGCGATCCATCTGTCATACAGCGTTATTGTTGCTGCATTCAGCGCTCGTGACACGCAAGACGCGTCGCTATGGAAACATTAAAGGCGAACGTTCTAAAATAACGGTCGCCTTAAAAAAACTCACTCTGGGGGGACAGTTAGAATATTTTAAACTCACCATCGAAAGGGTTAAGACAAGTCATTTCACTCTGCGGCCATCTTTGAAACGCCTCTCGGGCATCCTGGGCATCATGCAATCTCTTTGAATGGGGAAACATCAAATTCTCCAAAACTGTTCGCCAATCTTACATTTAAATTTCATATTTGAAATCACCAATGAAATCTAACAACAACCGACTCATAAATTTAGTTTCTAAACGCTCGAATCATGACAAAAAAATGGTATTTTTCAGACTGGATCAAGCTAATGCGCATGCGCAGACCTAAATGCGCGTCTCTTCGGAGGCTCGCGTCTGACTGTTTCTATAGAAACCAGTGATTCTAACGGCCGCTGAAGTGACGCGATGACTTTACCAGTTGGCGATTGGCTCTTATTTAGAAGGCGGGACTTATTCCGCCATATTGCGCGTTACACTTTCTCCCATTCAAAACAAAACGAGTGACACGTCTTGTGTTATTCTATAGTCTTTGGCTTTATATGAATATATATGTCGAGAATCTAGTCAGCATGTTCGAAAGTACACGATGACATCAGATTTTGTGACGTTGCTCCGACTCAGCTTTTCAAACAGGAAGACAGAAATCGCTCTGAAAAATGCAAAAATAACTATTTTTCACTTATGAATAACATTTGAGTACCTACTTATGAGTACCTTTAGTGTTTTCAATGATGTGCAGCCTATACATATCTGTTTACATCTCAAAAAAAAAGTGTTTTGGGGTTTCATGACCCTTTAATGTATGTTTTGGCGCCCCTTAGCGACCGTGAATTTCAACTTTTTTGTTTTTTTTGTTAACTTTAGATATGCCGACACCAGAGAATATTTCTGCAAAATTCAAAATAGCGGAAAAATTTACATACCGGAAATGAAGGATTCCTTGATATAAGACACTTGATTCTAGGACAAACTGTGTAGGAGTTATTAGCGATTTACTACTTTTGATTGCTGTAGTGCCACCTATTGGCCGATTGGGGTCATACTCTGTCAACCTCTCCTCCATTTTTGTACTATCATCTGACAAAGTTTCAAGTCTCTAGGCCTTACGGTTTGGGCTGCACGATCAGTTTTACGGCACGAGAAAATAATAAAGATCCTAACAAATACAATAGGGTATAAAAAAAAACTGTAACTAATGTTTAACTAAAGAACCTTATTGTAAAGTGTTACCGTTTTCTTGAAATAGTTTCCTATAAGGTTTCACTTCATTAAAAATACATCAATGTTGTCAGATTATTTTCAAATGAAGTTAATCTTTTCTGATTGTTTTATGTATGTCAACTCAAAAACATGTATTATTGTCAGTACTAAATGTTCTGAAAGCAGTTTAATCAGAACTGAATCTTTTGTTCTTATAAGTTGAAAGCATTCTTTGGACATTGTAATTGTGCTCACAGAGACCCTCAATATCAACTTTTGTCCTCAGGGGCCCTAAATATCACCTCCTGGCCCACACATCTCTGACACTGTGCCACGTACAGAAATCTTTCCGAACCCATGACCTGACTATATCAGACACAGGTAAGAAATCTTTTTCAAAAAAACCCATTTTAATGTTCAGAGACCATTAAATATATGTTTTATGTTTTATGGGGTTCAAAAGTCTGAGAATACAATCATCAATCCATCCGTCCATCTGTCCATCCATCCATCCATCTGTCCATCCATCATCCGTCCATCCATCCGTCCGTACATCCATCTGTCTTCCATCCATCCATCCATCTGTCCATTCATCTGTCTGTCCATCCATCCATCCATCCATCCGTCCATCCATCTGTCCATTCGTCCATCCATCCATCCATCCATCCATCCATCCATCCATCCATCCATCCATCCGTCCATCAATCCGTCTATTGTTTTTGATCTGTTCTCACCTTTTTTTTTTGGTTTCATCTGTATTTTAGAGGACTCTTCGTCCTGGTTGCCTCTCTATGGTAATTTGTGCTGTCGACTCGTGGCTCAGCCTCTCTGTATGACTCAAGATGTCATATGTGGAAAACTCAGAATTCAGGTTTGTAAAAAATAATTTATTGTAATTAAAAATAAAATAGCTTATTTTCCAATTCCCTATTCATTCAAATTCAGCTTTCATATATATATATATATATATAATATAATTTTTTTTTTTTTTTTTTGTACCCAAGTCAGAGACCAATCCTGGGGAATGGAGAGACATCTATGGTGTCCTGAATGGATCTGATTTAAAGTGTTACCAGCAGAAAGATGATATAGACCCTTTAGAGACACCAGTCTTCACTATTCCCATTAATAAGGTAAGAATTATCATTGCATCAGTTGTAGTTGTATCCTTTAGTCAACAGAGGGCATTGTTTATGTCCAAGTTGTCTTTGACTATGTGTTATGTGAGTTAGAAGCTGCAAAATGTGCTGCAAGTGTCTTTAAATCCAGTGTTACATCATACATAGTTTTGAAAGTTGTTTACTACATTGCTCCCGCATGCTACTAACTATAACATGCATAATTTGTTTTAAACACCTTGTCTTGAAACCAAGTGTGTGCATACTTGCTTTAGGAAACTCGTGTACGTGCCACAGAGAGAGATCCAGCTCTACAAACTCAAAGTATCACCATAACCAACCAGTGTAGTGCTAAGACCACATACACTATTCTCACGCACACATCTAAAGACACACATAGCTGGATGGAAGCCTTCTGGCAGCATTTCTATGATATGAGTAAGTACCAGAGCTTCCCAGTATGCATCTATCTATCCATCTATCTATCCATCTATCTATCCATCTATCTATCTATCTATCTATCTATCTATCTATCTATCTATCTATCTATCTATCTATCTATCTATCTATCTATCTATCTATCTATCTATCTATCTATCTATCTATCTATCTATCTATCTATCTATCTATCTATCTATCTTCTTGTTCTTTCTACCAATTGATGGATCTGTGTTTGTGTGTATATATATATATATATATATATATATATATATATATATATATATATATATATATATATATATATATATATATATACACACTAATACGTAATGACTTTAAAAAAATGTCAACAACATGTCTGACATGCAAACCACTGGTATGTCCATAAGGAAATCCTGAAAAAATTAAATCATAGCATAGTCTCTCATCACTTTGAAGATTTCCTTGTTGTTTGTCACATGTTATGCAAACAACACTGTCTCTGAGAGTAAAGATACTTGGCATTAAAGTCTTTCTGATTCTGATTCTGATTAAAGATGCAGATCCAGTAAAACAGAGGTGGGATCACTGGCCAGTTCTCTTCCTTTCCCAAAATGACACCATTTTTGAACTGTAGCCTTCATATTGCTTTGGATAAAGTTTCTATTCCATACTAAAATAAGTGAAAGACATATTTCATTAGTACTTTTAGTGTACACTTTATATATTGTCTTATGTATTTGCATAATGCTAAATTATATTCTGTATTTATGTGGAGGGGTTGATTATAAAGTTGACCTCCATATAAAAGGCAATTTTATCGCTCTTGTCAAAAAAAGTTTCTTGTCCTTATTTCCAGCTCTAAGCATTGAACTGACTTATTTTGTTGGAGGGGCCACAGTATTTTCCCACAGAAACACAGATGAGAGCAAGTCTCACTCAGTGACTTTATAAAATTAGTGAAAGGTATTGCACATGCAAGAATTTTAACACGTGACATTGAACTTTGCAAGGAATCCAGCCTTGTTGACTTACATTCTGATTGAAAACATGTTTTTAAGACCAGCCTGACTTCTCTATTGTGAAATCTGCATTTGTTTCTGGGCAGTTGAAGACTAGAAAGACTAGACTTCTTTTTGCATAACCGTTTTTTATGATCCTTAGTGACGTAAGCAAAAAGCTAAAGTGGTCCGTGTAATGCTTCACAATTCGTTTTTTCAAACCATACAGTGCAAATGCAAAAATTAAAACAATGAAACCAAACATTGATTTAATTTTTTTTTTTTAGGTTACTTCATAAGTGTGGCCATTTTGCCAGTCCCTTTTTCCATTTTATATTTCACTTGAATAAATAAAATTTTCCTTTTTTTTTCTTTTTTTTTCCACACGCTGTTCCCGATGGCCAGTCCGAACATGTATTAAATTTAAAGGATTAGTTCACTTTTAAATAAACTTTTCCTGATAATTTTCTCACCCCCATGTCATCCAAGATGTCCATGTCCTTCTTTCTTCAGTCGAAAAGAAATGAAGGTTTTTGATGAAAACATTCCAGGATTATTCTCCTTATAGTGCACTTCAATGGCCTCCAAACAGTTGAAGGTCAAAATTACAGTTTCAGTGCAGCTTTAAAGAGCTTTAAATGATACCAGACGAGGAATAAGGGTCTTATCTAGCAAAACCATCGCTCCTTTTCTAAAAAAATATAAAAATGTATATGCTTTATAAACACAAACGATTCATGTCCTACGCCTTCCCTATTCAACTTACGGAACAAACGCGGCGCCAGTTCAGTTTTTTCCGTAAGTAGAATAGGGAAGGCGTAGGGCATACAGCATAAGCTTTTTGAAGAATGCGGAAAGCGGAAGTACGTTCAAAGCGATATTTTGTGTTTATAAAGCATATAAAGTTGTATAAAAATTGACCAATCGTTTCACTAGATAAGACCCTTATTCCTCGTCTGGTGTTGTTTAAAGCCTTTTGAAGCTACACTGAAACTGTAATTTTGACCTTCAACTGTCTGGAGTCCATTGAAGTCTATTATAAGGAGAATAATCCTGGAATGTTTTCATCAAAAACCTTCATTTCTTTTCGACTGATGAAAGAAAGACATGAAAATCTTGGATGACATGGGCGTGAGTAAATTATCAGTAAAAAGTTGAATTAAAAGTGGACTAATCCTTTAATACAGATAATACAGGCTGATGGGTAATGGGTGCTGATTCGAGGTACATATAATCAGCTAATATTTCTCTGGCACGTAGGTTTTCAAACCCATGCCTATAAAGAAGAAAGCCCTGCCCAGTGTCAAAGCATTCCTTAGTCGGGGTGTTTGACGAGAGAGAGATTATTTGTAATAAATGTTTAAGAATCCATCCAACTATAGCAGCGGAAGACTATTATTCTGTTGCACAGAACTGTGAAAGAACTGAAAGCGGCACAGGTTGATCTTTGCTTGGCAAATCACCAGAAAAGGGCCATCCACATTTAGAAATAGCATGTTCAAGCTGTAGAATATTCTACCCCTGAATGTAAAACCTCAAGCCAAATTCTTGTTTTTGTTGTTGTTTTTAACGAAAAACTAAAAAATGCAGTTTTCTAATTTTTTTCTACTTTCAATATTTAATCAAAAAATGAATAAATGCAACTTAAACGCAAGGCCGGCGATTGCTATAGGCGAACTAGGCGGTTGCCTAGGGCGACAAATATGTTGGGGGCGCGGGCACGGGCGCCCTCTAGCAAACGTAACTTCACTGATAACCTACATGGATGTAAATGTCAAAAGACCAGTATTTCGGATAACGTATGCATGCTAGTTATGAAAAGTACAGTTGCTCTATACTCTACATTCATTATAACTAGCAGGCCAACCATTATGCTGATAGTGGTGTTACTTAGGTAAAGTTGGTTTTATATTCGCACATTCAGACTTCTGATAAATTCAGACTTTCCAATAAATGTGCAATAAATAAATTTTTTTGCGAATTTTAAGCAGTGATATGATATTGACAACCAACGATTGTCAACTTACAACATTTTTCACAGTTGATCAAAATAGGCAAGTATTGTTTTAATGGCATATTTACTTGTGAATGTCCAATGTAGTGTGATTAACAAGGCTATTGAATACGGATGTCCGAATGTGTGAATATAAAACCAACTTTACCGAAGTCACATCTAGCATTCCAGGCCCCAGTGAAACACAGACCACTGAGACCAGGGATACTCAGCCTGAAGCAAGTAAGACCCTTGAATACTGTTTATTCAACCACAATTTAAAACTTCAGTGACTTGTTTCCAAGTAAACATTGACATTCCTCATTAATTAATCTCAAACAATACTGGTCTGTTATACTGATGGGCTAGGGCAATCTCGCCTAGGGCAACCAAAGGGCTGTTTTAGGAAGATCTGTTTTAGGAATGTAAAAAAGCTATAATTACATATCAGTAAACGTGCATAATTGCACAAGTTTCCATTTGTATTTGCATATGCATGGCCACTTATTTTGGGGTATGAGGAACTGATGCGCTTGAAGTGTTATCATCACAAACACAAAAAGCTACCAAACTAGATTTTTCCTAATCATTCTTAAAGGATGATGATCTGATGAAGGAGAACAAGAACATGAGATTTAATGTACAACAAACAGCAAATAAGTACGGTCAGACGGAGACAAAGAATGAGGCAGTCACCTAAACAAGTTCTGTCATGCTCTCAAAGAAGTGCACTGAACTTAATTAAACTGAGGAAACCAAATTAAAATAAAAAGAAACCGTTTACCAAAAAATGAAAATATGTCATAATTTACTAACTCTGGGGTTTGTTTTCAAATTCATATGACTTTTATCTGTCGAAACAAAACATTTCGGCGGTTCGGAGCACGTATCAAACTGCCAAAGTCACGTGATTTCAGTAAACGAGGCTTCGTTATCTCATAAGTGTTTTGAAATTTCTGATTCGACACTGGGGCGTGTGACTTTGGCAGGTTGATACATGCTCCTAACCACTGATTTGAAACTAAAAATTCAAAAAGCTTCAAAGCTTCATGAAGCAGTGTTTTGAAATCATTGTTGAATGAAGATGTTATTTTGTTTTTTAGTGCCCAAAAAGTATTCTTGTCGCTTCATAACATTAAAGTTGAACCACTGTAGTCACATGAGGTGTTTTAACCCTCTACAGCACAGCGTTGCTCTCAGGCAAGGGGAAGTTCCCTTTCGATACTTCACTCGTACTGCGTATGGGGGAAAAGTCTCCCTTTTTCCCCGCTACTGAAGCCTTTTCAATAACGCAGTGCAGCTGCATCGTCATTGGTTCACTCATTGCAAGTCGTTGAACCAATGACGGCGCGGCTTTGCTGCGCAGCCTATGGCGACAAAGCGCGCGAACTTTCCCGCCGAAATGGACGGGGAAAGGCCCTATATAAGTGCGCTGAGCACGCTGAGCTGAGCGAGCTGACGCCGGCCCACTGCCCGCGTGCTTCGCCCTCTCTCAGCAGAGAACAGTCCCCAGTGCTGTTCTCCCGCCCTGAACAATGTCCCTCGGCTGATGCAAGCGACCTTGTTTCCTTCGGCGGATCCGACGAAGAGCAGCTCGATGACTCCGTGTCTCTGGCAGCCTCTGTGCCGGAGCACTGGCTGGGCGAGTCTGACGACCCCGCCCCCCTGCCTCCCCTGGAGCCCATTGATCGCGGCGCGGGTATGGACGCCGAACTTTTCCGCGTCCTATCTAAAGCCGTGGAGGAATTGGACCTCGACTGGGCTCCACCAGAAGAGCCGTCACGAAGCCGCCTGGATGAGTGGTTCCTCCCAGGCCGCCGTCAAGCTCCTCAGCAACGTTCGGCCCCTTTCTTTCCTGAGGTTCATCAGGAGCTGGCGAAGTCAGTGCGCGCCCCCTATTCAGCCCGCCTGCACACTTCTCACCGCTCAGTCCTCACCTCATTTGATTGTTCGGAGGAGAAGGGTTACGAACACCTGCCGCCCCTGGATGAAGCAGTGGCCGCTCACCTCTGTCCGCCCGTGGCCGTGGGCTGGAAGACGAAGCGTTCCCTTCCGTCTAAACCCTGCAGGACCACTTCCGCCCTTGCAGGAAGAGCGTATGCATCCGCTGGCCAAGCCGCCTCAGCGCTCCATTCTATGGCCATCTTCCAGGTCTTCCAGGCCAAACTTCTCCGCGCCATGGACGAGTCTGGCACTGAAGAGACCGCCTTCAGGTATCTCCGCAGCGCAACTGATTTAGCCCTGCGGGCCACAAAGGCAGCGGCCCAAGCCATCGGCAGATCGATGGCCAGCCTGGTGGTGCTGGAGCGCCATTTATGGCTTAACCTGACGAAATCAAAGATCAGGACAAGACGGCCTTCCTCGATGCGCCTGTTTCCCCGTCAGGACTCTTTGGACCGGCAGTGGAAGGTTTCACAGAGCGTTTCACGGCAGCACAGAAGTCTTCTCAAGCGATGAGACACTTCCTGCCCAAACGTTCAAGCTCAGCATCTGCTCCTAGCCGCCCCAGGCCTGCGCCGGCTCAGCAGACGAAACCAGCCCCTTCTGCCTCTCAGGCTGCACCGCCCAAAGAGCACCGCCACCGCTTGCGCTCTGCTAAGCGCACAACCTTCCCGAAACGCCAGGGACCCCGGCCCAAGATAGTGCTGGACCCGGCGCCTCAGAAGTCATCCTGATCAGCCAGAAAGGAAGAGGATCGGGGCACGTCTCGCCACGGCCGGACCACCCCGAAAGCTCGCTCGCACATGCTCCCCTCCGCCTCGTTTATCTCTGGGTGCGGGACAAATGCAACCTGCAGTAACAGGACCCACACTTGCTGCGTCCTTAACAACCGCCGTTATCACGGCGACCCAATTTTTACACACTCCTCAAAAGAGCTTATTTCCTCTTCCTACCATACCGGTGTGCGACCCCCTTCTAAGCGGGTCACCATCCGATGTCATTCTACCCCTTGCTGCCCGGGTCGAGGCTTGGCGAGCCATCCCCGGTGTATCAAGTTGGATTCTGAGAACCATAAGCCTAGGCTACTCGCTCCAGTTTGCCAGAAGGCCCCCACGCTTTGGCGGGGTGATTCAAACAACGGTACAACCGGACGATGCTCATGTCCTCCGGGCCGAGGTTTTAACTCTTCTGCGAAAAGGCGCTATAGAATTAGTGCCCCCTTCGCAGAGCGAGTCGGGCTTCTACAGCCGTTACTTCCTGGTTCCAAAGAAAGACGGCGGTCTCAGACCAATTCTGGACCTCAGACTTCTGAACCTTTCCCTCATGAAGCGAAAGTTCAAAGTACTAACGCTGAAACAGATCCTCGCACAAGTATGTCACGGGGACTGGTTCTGCTCGCTGGACCTGAAAGATGCTTACTTTCATATCCAGATAGCCCCCAAGCACAGGCGATTCTTGAGATTCGCGTTCGAGGGTGTGGCTTACCAGTATACAGTCCTTCCCTTCGGGTTGTCCCTAGCTCCTCGCACTTTCACGAAGTGCATGAACGCTGCGCTCTCCCCTCTCAGACAGATGGGTATACGCGTTTTGAACTATCTCGACGACTGGCTCATCCTAGCCAGCTCGCGGTCGGAGTTGGAGCACCACAGATCCGTGCTTCTCAGCCACCTGCAGTGTCTGGGTCTCAGGGTCAATTTAGCCAAGAGCTCGCTGCTTCCCACTCAACGTATCTCGTTCCTGGGTGCAGTTCTCGACTCTGTCAGTATGACGGCAGTAGTTTCGTCAGAGCGTGCTCTGACCATTCAGCAGCTCGTGGCCTCCATCAAGAACAAAGCTTACCTCCCTCTGGAGCTATTCCAGAGGTTGCTAGGGCTGATGGCTTCCGCCTCCCCGGTGCTGCAGCTAGGCCTGCTACGAATGCGGCCTCTTCAGTACTGGCTGAAATTTCGGGTCCCTCCTCACGCATGGCGGCACAGCTGCTTGCGCCTCAAGGTCAATCAGGCCTGCGTAGCAGCCCTGAGGCCCTGGACGAATCCCTCTTGGTTCAGTCTAGAGTACCCCTACAGGCGGTGTCACGGAGGACGGTGCTTTCAACGGATGCGTCCAACCTGGGTTGGGGCGCTCTGTGCGAGGGCAGTCCAGCCTTTGGCTTGTGGTCCCACGAGGAAAGCCATCTGCACATCAACTGCCTCGAGATGCTGGCAGTGATTCGAGCCCTACAGGCCTTTCAGGCTCATTTGACGGATCGCCACGTCTTAGTCCAATCGGGCAGCATGACAGTGGTGTCATATATCAACCGCCAAGGAGGTCTCTCGTCCAGCCGCCAATGCGCCCTGGCGAAAAGACTGCTAGAATGGGCTTCTTCAAGGGTTCGGTCGCTCAGAGCGACCCACATTCCCGGAAAGAACAACCTGGGAGCAGACATGCTGTCCCGGAGCAACGTCCCCTCAGACGGGTGGACGCTCCATCCCCAGATAGTTTACACCATTTGGGAGTTATTCGGGAAGGCAGAGGTAGACCTCTTCGCCTCTCAAGACAGCTCTCATTGGCCAATTTATTTTTCGAAGAAGGAAGACGCGCTGGCCCACTCTTGGCCCAACACCCTTCTCTACGCTTTTCCCCCGGTCGCTCTGATCCCCCAGGTGATCAGGCGTGTCAGGGAAGACAGACACAGAGTTCTGTTAGTGGCCCCGCTCTGGAGGTGCCAAGTTTGGACCTCAGAGCTATTCAGGCTTTCCACAAAAGCCCCCTGGCCGATTCCTCTGAGACGGGACCTCCTCTCTCAGGCGAATGGAACAATCTGGCACCCACAGCCGGAGCTGTGGGCTCTGCACCTGTGGTCTCTCGACGGGAGCCTTCTTGCCTCCCCGAGAACGTGCTAGAAACCATTTCACATGCTAGAGCCCCGTCCACTAGACGCCTCTATGCTCAGAAATGGGCGGTCTTTGTTAGCTGGTGTTCTACACGCAGCATAGACCCTGAGGAATGTGACGTAGCCGATATACTGTCCTTCCTCTAGGAGCGCCTGGACGCGGGGCGAGCCCCCTCCACGCTCAAAGTGTATGTAGCAGCCATCGCAGCGTTTCACGCTCCTATTGCTGGCCAGTCTGTAGGTCGGAACAACCTCGTTGTTAGGTTTCTAAGGGGTTCCAGGCGGTTGCATCCACCACGGACCCCTACGGTTCCTTCCTGGGATCTCCATTTGGTCCTCAAAGCTCTAAAGGGCCCGCCCTTTGAGCCACTGCGCCAAGCAGACCTTAGGCCCCTGACGCTTAAAACCGCCCTGCTTCTTGCACTGGCGTCGATCAAGCGTGTTGGCGATTTGCAGGCCCTTTCTGTTAGCCCTGCATGCCTCGAGTTCGGGCCAGACGACTCTAGAGTCGTGTTGAAACCTAAGGTGGGCTACGTTCCCAAGGTGCTTTCCACACCTTTCAGATCGCAGGTCATTTCGCTCTCTGCGTTTCCCCCTATGCCGAGCGATCAGGAGCAGGAATTACTTTGCCCTGTCAGGGCACTGCGCATTTACACTGAGCGATCACAACCCTTCCGGCAGTCTGATCAGCTCTTTGTTTGCTTTGGCGGCCGCACCGAAGGGTTTCCGGTCTCAAAGCAACATCTTTCGCGTTGGATTGTCGACGTTATCACGCTCTGTTATTCCTCGGTGTGGACCCCTTGCCCCACAGGAGTAGGAGCCCACTCCACTAGGGGTATGGCCTCATCTTGGGCCTGGTCCAGTGGAATTTCCATTAAAGACATTTGTGAGGTGGCCGGCTGGTCCTCGCCGTCCACTTTTGCCAGATTTTATCAGTTGGACATTCCGACCTTACAGGCTCGGGTCCTCTCGGCGTAATTACGCAGCCATCATAGTTCTGCGTTTTACGCAAAACCCGGGAGTCTCTCCCTCGTAGTGCACAAGGGTTACGGCGGCTTCGGCCTTCTCACTTGACACTCGGTCCCCTCGCGGTGTCCGGTCAAGTCCAGTCGTTCCACAGCAGTGGCACGCCGTGGTTGAATTCGTTCCCCCATACGCAGTACGAGTGAAGTATCGAAAGGGAACTTATCGGTTACTAACGTAACCTCGGTTCCCTGAGATACGGAACGAGTACTGCGTTACTTGCCGTGCCACTAGGCTGCGGCTCAGTGTTGTCGCTTCAGTCGATATGGCCTGAGTTGCCTATGGCGAAATGCTCACTTATATAGGGCCTTTCCCCGCCCATTTCGGCGGGAAAGTTTGCGCGCTTTGTCGCCATAGGCTGCGCAGCAAAGTCGCGCCGAGTGTGTAAAAATTGGGTCGCCGTGATAACGGCGGTTGTTAAGGACGCAGCAAGTGTGGGTCCTGTTACTGCAGGTTGCATTTGTCCCGCACCCAGAGATAAACGAGGCGGAGGGGAGCATGTGCGAGCGAGCTTTCGGGGTGGTCCGGCCGTGGCGAGACGTGCCCCGATCCTCTTCCTTTCTGGCTGATCAGGATGACTTCTGAGGCGCCGGGTCCAGCACTTTATTGAAAAGGCTTCAGTAGCGGGGAAAAAGGGAGACTTTTCCCCCATACGCAGTACTCGTTCCGTATCTCAGGGAACCGAGGTTACGTTAGTAACCGATAAGTTTTCTTAAGCCCTATGTTTAGTACATTTTTCTTTGAATGATTAAAACCAATTAGAAAGGTCAAGAAAGTACCAAATAACAGTCCAGTAAGGTGTTGGAGTCAATATCAAGCACCATTAAGAGGTGGGACATCCTGTTCTGACACATGGTCACACAAGCACATGGTGTGAGAAGCAGGCAATATCATTTGCTTTAGTAATCTTATTTAAAACGACATGAACTGTACATAAAAAATATGTGTGCATGTATGAAGGTGTAGAGAAGCCTTTTGTCAGGTTTTATGAAGTTTTTTTTATTTTGCATGTTCAGAAATTCAGTTTTTCTTTTCTTTGCCTCAGGGCAACGTTGTGCGATAAGGGGTACTTTTCAAGGAGGTTTTAGACAGTACCTCTCATTGGCCCCAATGTATTATAAGAAGGGAAGATGCAGGGTTCCTGGGTGTGCAGGAACACCCAAAGTGATGTGCAAAAATTGTAACATATACCACTATGTCACAGCAGAGAAGAACTGCTTTTTGAAATTTCGTACGGAGTGAAGTCTTATCACATGAAGTACATTAAATGGCATAGCACACTACATGATACAGACCTATTGTCGAGAGGTGGATGAAGGGAGGACTCAAATTGCGGTGAACAAAAAAAATAATAAGTTTATTCAGGACCAAACCTGACACACACAAATGAAACAGTCAAAGTACAGGTGGCAGTGTGAGGAAACTGGTGGCTCTCGTGGTATCTGCGCACACACAGCAGACAGGGGCAGGAGAGACCACTGAAAAAAGCAGGAGAGCAGATGACCCAGCAGAGGACGAGTACGAGCCCAGCAAGAGAAACTACTTGCATGAAAACTCCTCGTCTAAGGGTCCTGAACACAAAGAACAAACAGGTGAGACACAGAGCAAAACGTAGAGCAGACACGTAACATCCACGCGACATGAAGTGATCAACTGACAACAAGGGAAGACACAGCTGGGCATATAAAGGGTAAAGGGAACGAGCGACAGGTGTGGGAGATCAGCTCGTGATTAAGCACCCTAGCACTGATTGCTACAATCACGAGCTGCTGAAAATTGACAGGACAAGATAAACAACAGGAAGAGCCAGTGTCACACCCTGAATAGTGACAGAACCCCCCCCCCCCTCAGGGACGCCTCCTGGCGTCCCCAGAGGACTCACCATGACGCCGATGGAATTGGTCAATAAGAGTGCGGTCCAGCACGTCCCGAGCCGGAATCCAGCATCTCTCCTCCGGACCATAACCCTCCCAGTCTACCAGATATTGATGACCTCTGCCCCTCCGCCTCACATCAAGAAGTCGCCGTACCGTGTAGGCAGGTAATCCCTCGATGAGTCTGGGGGGCGGTGGAGCAGAGGTCTGGGGCTGAAGTAGGGAGCGAATAACGGGCTTGATTTTGGAAACATGAAACACCGGATGAATTCTCTTAAATCGGGGGGGGTAATTTAAGTCGAACCGTCACCGGGTTAAGCACTTTGGTTATGATGTACGGTCCAA
The DNA here is from genome assembly GCF_024489055.1 of Chanodichthys erythropterus. Lineage (NCBI taxonomy): Eukaryota > Metazoa > Chordata > Actinopteri > Cypriniformes > Xenocyprididae > Chanodichthys > Chanodichthys erythropterus. Next base: position 14,822,627 of record NC_090242.1, on the reverse strand, counting down.
TGAATCTGGGTCCCAGTTTACGTGCGGGAAGTTTGAGAGGAATGTCCTGGGCTGACAGCCAAACCTTTTGTCCACACACGTAAAGTGGGGGCTTAGAACGGTGACGGTCCGCCGACGCCTTGTTCCTTTCGCCAGTCCGAGAAAGGGCTTCTCTGGCGAGCCTCCAAGTACGAAGGCACCTCTGAATGAACGAATGCGCGGACGGAACAATGGCGTCGGATTCTTGGGAGGGAAATAATGGGGGCTGGTAGCCTAAACAGCACTGGAAGGGTGATAATCCCGTAGATGAGACCGGGAGTGAGTTATGTGCGTACTCGACCATGGTTAACCTGGAACTCCAAGTTGACGGCTCTGCCGACGCCACACAGCGCAGGACTCTCTCCAAGTCCTGGTTGGCTCGCTCAGCCTGACCGTTCGTCTGCGGGTGATAACCTGAGGATAGGCTCGCCGTCGCCCCCAGCTGTCGACAGAATTCTGTCCAAAACCTTGACACAAACTGGGGACCCCTGTCAGAAACCACGTCCACCGGGAGGCCATGAATGCGAAAAACGTGGTCTAAGACAATGACCGCTGTCTCCCTCGCTGAAGGTAATTTGGGGAGGGGAATAAAATGAACCGCCTTCGAGAACCTGTCCACCACGGTAAGAACCACGGTATTGCCACTAGACGGGGGTAGGCCCGTGACATAGTCCATGGCTATGTGTGACCAGGGTCTTGAAGGGATTGACAGCGGTCGGAGTAGCCCTGCTGGGGGTCGATTAGAGCCCTTACCCACCGCACACACCGGACAGGCCGAAACGAACTCCCGAGTATCCCGCGCTAGTGAGGTCCACCAGAACCGCTGCTTGATTAATGCACACGTTCGAACCGCTCCCGGGTGGCAAGCTAGACTGGATGAGTGGCCCCACTGAAGAACGGCAGTTCGGACCGACTCCGGCACGAACAGCAGACCCACTGGGCACCCCGCGGGAATCGTGACGTCGTGTAACGCCTCACGGACCCTGGACTCCACTCCCCAAGTAACCGCCGCGACCACCTGGCTGGGGGCCACGATGGTCACCGGGGAAGTGGGACTAGCCTCAGCCTCAAAAATCCGTGAGAGTGCATCGGGCTTACCGTTCTTACTACCGGGCCGATAGGAGATGTTAAACAAAAACCGGCCGAAGAATAATGCCCAGCGAGCCTGCCGAGAATTTAGCCTCTTAGCGGATCGAATATATTCTAAGTTCTTGTGGTCGGTCCAAACTAAGAATGGAACCCCAGCGCCCTCTAATCAGTGACGCCACTCCTCCAATGCCAACTTAACAGCCAGTAACTCTCTATTCCCAATGTCATAATTCCGTTCCGAAGGAGTAAGACGACGAGAAAAGAATGCACATGGGTGTACTCTGTCGTCCGAAGGTGACCTCTGAGACAAAACTGCTCCCACTCCTACCTCTGACGCATCAACCTCCACAATGAATTGACGAGACGGGTCGGGGTTAGTGAGAATCGGAGCCGAAACAAAGCGGCTCTTTAGTTCTTCAAACGCCTTTTGAGCCAGCGTTGACCAACAGAAACGAATTCGTGTGGAAGTGAGATTCGTCAGTGGTAGGGCGACCTGTCTAAAGTTCCGAATGAATCGCCGGTAAAAATTGGCAAACCCCAGAAATCGCTGGACCGCCTTGCGATTATCTGGGGTGGGCCAATCAGCAACAGCCTTTACTTTCCCCGGATCCATTCGGATGCCTTCAGGCGACAGAACGAAACCCAGGAACGGAACCGACCGTGCGTGAAACTCGCACTTCTCCACCTTAGCGAATAAACGATTCTCGAGTAGCCGCTGTAACACTCGCCTGACGTGCTGAACATGGTCGCGCTCGTTCTGGGAGAAGATCAGGATGTCGTCGAGGTAAACAAATACAAACCGGTCGACCATGTCTCTGAGCACGTCATTGACGAGTGCCTGGAAGACCGCTGGGGAGTTTGAGAGTCCAAAGGGCATGACCAAATACTCAAAGTGACCTGTAGGGGTATTAAAAGCGGTCTTCCACTCGTCCCCCCTCCTAATCCGAACTAGGTGGTAAGCATTGCGTAAGTCCAGCTTCGTAAAGATGGTTGCTCCCTGCAAGAGTTCGAATGCTGAAGACATCAACGGCAAAGGGTGGCTATTCTTTACCGTGATGTCATTCAGCCCCCGATAATCTATACAGGGACGCAATGATCCATCTTTCTTCCCCACGAAGAAGAACCCCGCCCCGGCCGGAGAGGAGGAAGGACGTATTATACCGGCTAATAGAGAATCGCTGATGTATCTTTCCATGGCCTCCCTCTCAGGACCGGAGAGCGAATATAGGCGCCCCTTAGGTGGAGAAGTGCCAGGTAATAACTCTATCGCACAGTCGTACGGGCGGTGCGGAGGAAGAGATGAAGCTCGGGACTTACTGAACACTGCTCTCAAATCATGGTAAGCCTCTGGTACACCCGCCAGGCTCACCGGTTCCTCCTGTAACACAGAAACAGACTTTAAAGGGGAAGAAGCAGACACCAAACACTGAGACAAACAGAATGGACTCCATGCCAATACGGAATTAAGAGCCCAGTCGATGTGAGGGTTGTGCTTAACCAGCCAAGTGTGCCCCAAAACCACTGGAGCAGAAGGAGAATGAATTAATAGGAAACGAATCTCCTCAGCATGATTCCCAGAAATGGTGAGGCTAACAAGCCCTGTGGAATGAATAATCCTTGTGAGAGGGGTATCACAAAGTGTTCTGGCTGAAATCGGCTCAGCCAAGAGAGAACATGAAATGCCCAACTGCTTGGCCATTCCAATATCCATGAAATCACCCTCTGCCCCAGAATCAATTAAAGCCGCCACACGATGGACCGCCCCCCCGACCTGCAGTAAAGCCGGGAGAGTGGATCGACCACCAGACGGCAGTAGCGTGTTGGTAATGCTCACCGTGCGTCGTCCTCTGAAGGATGAGCGTCGCCCCTTTAAGGGACAAGCCGCAGCCATGTGCCCCGCCTCCCCGCAGTAGAGACACAAGTTATTGGCGAGGCGATGGTGCCGCTCCGCGACAGTCAGATGAGCTCTCCCGATCTGCATGGGTTCCTCCTCAGAGAGACCGAACTGCTGTGATGCAACCACTCCTGTGTCTTGTGCGTTGCTGACAGATCTGTGAGGGAACCCCGCCCTTCGATGCTGAGAACGAAGGGAAATCCGGTTGTCAACCCGGATAGCGAGGTCCACCAATCCTTCAAGTGTAGGGGGTAATTCCAGTGAGTAAATCTCATCCTTAATGTGTTCAGCTAAGCCATGAAGAAAATGGTCCCACTGTGCTTTCAAATTCCACCCACAGGACGCTGCGAGTGTGCGGAACTCGATTGAATATTCCGATACGGACCGGGTCCCCTGTTGTAACAGCGACAATGCCCGTGCCGCCTCGGTTCCCAGTGACGAACGGTCAAATACCTTGCGAAGCTCCGCTGAGAAATCCTCATATGAACTGCAGCAATCGTGCTCATTGTCCCACATAGCTGTTCCCCACTCTCTAGCAAGCCCGGCCAGGTGCATGATGACGAAGGCTACCCTTGATTTCTCCGTCGAGAAGCAGGAAGGCTGTAGTGAAAAAGTTAATGAGCACTGTGAAAGAAATGAGCGACATGAGTTCGGCTCACCAGAATATGGAGCAGGTGGATTAAGGCGGGGTTCAGATCGGCGGGGGTTCGCCCCCTCAGTGTCAGGTAGACCTGGTGAAGTGGGATCAACAGGAGGATGCGGCTGAAGCCGTTCGAGCCGCTGGGTAACCTCGGCTAGCTGGCGTGACATCTCCGTCATAGCACGATGAGAAGCTGACAACTCCTCCTGCTGCCGTCCCAACAGAATGCCCTGCTGAGCAATAGCTCGTCGTAATTCTAGTTCGTCCGCTGAGTCCATCTAGGTCAGTTGATTCTGTCGAGAGGTGGATGAAGGGAGGACTCAAATTGCGGTGAACAAAAAAAATAATAAGTTTATTCAGGACCAAACCTGACACACACAAATGAAACAGTCAAAGTACAGGTGGCAGTGTGAGGAAACTGGTGGCTCTCGTGGTATCTGCGCACACACAGCAGACAGGGGCAGGAGAGACCACTGAAAAAAGCAGGAGAGCAGATGACCCAGCAGAGGACGAGTACGAGCCCAGCAAGAGAAACTACTTGCATGAAAACTCCTCGTCTAAGGGTCCTGAACACAAAGAACAAATAGGTGAGACACAGAGCAAAACGTAGAGCAGACACGTAACATCCACGCGACATGAAGTGATCAACTGACAACAAGGGAAGACACAGCTGGGCATATAAAGGGTAAAGGGAACGAGCGACAGGTGTGGGAGATCAGCTCGTGATTAAGCACCCTAGCACTGATTGCTACAATCACGAGCTGCTGAAAATTGACAGGACAAGATAAACAACAGGAAGAGCCAGTGTCACACCCTGAATAGTGACACCTATGCATGTATCAAATTCAATATATTAATGTCTTTCAAGTGTTTTTCCCTTTTTACTTAATGATTTCTTGAATTTTTTTTTTTTTTTTTTAATTGATTTAGATGATAATTTTCTCTATGACTCTGTACCATTGTCGCACAACGTTGCCCTGAGGCAGTGAAAAAATATTTTGGGGTTGGGGGAGGGTGGGGGGAATTTTTTTTTTTTTTTTCAATAAAATGTTCCCAAATGAACCAAAAAACGTGGAATTTTTTTTTTTCATGTGCCATTAACATGTGTGCAGTAGAGCAGTGGTTCCCAAACCTGTCCTGGAGTACCCCCAGCCCTGCACATTTTGTATGTTTCCCTCATTTATCACACCTGATTCAACTCATGAGCGCATAAGTAGAGACAGTAAGACCTGAAATGGGTGTATCAGAAACAGGGAGACATACAAAATGCGCAGGACTGGGGGTACTCCAGGAAAAGTTTGGGAACCACTGCAGTAGAGGGTTAAATAAGTTTTTAGTACACTGTAAAACCCAGTAAGTTTAGAATGCTCAAAACATTTGAGGAAACTTATTAACTCAAAACATTTAAGTAATTTTTTTAAAGTTGGTAGAACTTAAAATTTTTGTGACAAGTGGGGCGGGGCTGAGAGCCATGGAAGCGGATCAAGGCCAGTGTGGTGCACAGGTGTCTCTCACTAACAATCCCGTCACCAGCATCTAGGGCTGGGCGATAAAACGATAACGATATGTATCACGATAGACACATGATCGATATCAATAAAAAATGTGTTCGATAAAACGTTCGATATTTTTTATTCTTCGTTGGAAGAAAACAGAGGTTGCGAAGCAAGTTTGGTTGCTTTAACAAAGGCACTCCTTCTCTGGTAACCTAGCAACGTAGGGAGTGACACGCTAACAGCCAATCATGTAACAGTATCAATTTTGGTTGAGCCATATCATTGTCTCGTGCTGGATTCCTCTTCAGTAACCGGCGACTGATAAGCAGAAAATGAGTGCCGCAGCGAGAGAGGAAATTGTAAATAAAAGAGGAAAAGTGTTCATTGTGACCTTAGACTAGGGTGACCACCTGACTATTGATCTGTTGCAGGACAGTAGATGTGATTTTGCAGGACACATGAGACCGATAAATTTACAACTATTACACTGTGTAAATATTGATTTACATTTGTTGGCAAACTTGGCATATGCGCGATTAATGTTTCTGCCGGTGGGTGCCCACACTATAATGTTGCGCTTATGGCAACATTAAATCCTGGAGAGAAGACAATTCTAGATTCACGGCTGCACATGCAGGAAGACAAAGGTTTGAGCGTGCAGATGAGTTTGGGAATCCGCCTTTGAGTGGAGAGATTGCTCGCATATTTGATGCGCGCTCGACATTTTTCAATATAATAACGCCATAGAACCCGCATTAAATTAAATATTAACATGAGAACAAAGTCGTGTCTGAATTTCGCAATTTTGTTTTGGTTAAAACTAATGGAGAATATCTCGTTTTTCCGTAGGTGCTCGACCATTTCCGTGTGTGGCGCTTGATTGCCACCATTCGTTGGAAATATTTAACATCAGGATGGATGATTACATGCTTTAAATCATCGATTTTGGCAGCTTTGAGCAGCTCTTGAGGTTCTTATCCACAAAGGAAAATGAAATCCTTGCTGGTATAGCTGTGTTTACTGACTTTGATGAGGCCTGCTCTTTGCGCTGTCCACTCAGTTGTCATCAGCGGGAAAACCTCTCTCTATGATTGCGCTGGTTGGTTATTTTTTACAGCTAGAATATGACGGCTGCACAAATAGATTTTTAAATGCTCACAGTTTTTATTATATTTCTTACTGTAGTATTGTAATTTCAGGGAGGAAAAAAATTACAGACATAAATGAAATGCGGGACACAACTTAAGTCTTGCGGGACAAAGCTCCTAATTTCTGGACTGTCCCGCAAAATGCGGGACGGGTGGTCACCCTACTTTAGACTTTTTAATTATTTGAGTTTTACATGGTTGTTGATATTTCTGTCTTAATAACTGAGGGGATTATGATCAGAGGAAGGTTAAATGTAATATATTTTTCTTCTGGTCCTTGTTTTAAATGGGTCATAAAAAATATCAATAATTATCGATATCGACCGATATGAAACACTGATGTCGTGATACAGTTTTCAGCCATATCAGCATCCCTTTCCCAACTCATCATAATGTTAATTACATACAGTTAATTTACATAATCATCACATTCAGATCTCGGTTAAATGTTACATAGCAAACACATGCTATTATAACTATCAAAGAGACTGTCATTACATACTTGCATATATGTAATCAAACAACATATGTGGTCTTAAATGTTTTGCAGCTCATCCTCAACCTAACCAAAGACTCTACTCTTCACTACAGTGGTAACCCTACAATACCAACATAACAGAACCCACCTGAATCCCAACATAACACAACATTAAGCATTAACTTATATCTCCATATGTTAATCTTGTGCAAAAACACACAAAATAACACTTAATTTCAACAATTATTTATATGGTCTGACGCAAAGCATGCTGGGAATTAGAAATCTGCTGCAGCTCAACTCAATCATATTAAGTTCCCATTCAGTTGGTCACATTCGACGTATGTCGGACAGACCGACGAATAGGAATCTCGCTAGAGAGGCCAATCTACTTCGAGTGTAACTAAACGAGCCAATGCACATTGGCATGCAATCATATGCATCAGCTGCTTGCCTCGCAGCGCGGGTATATAATGAGCAGCAGGTGCGTTGCATCTTCAGCTTTTCGCTTCGGAGCCAAACCTTCTGCAACACTGAAGAAGATAGCTAGTGAAAGCACGAGTGTGGTGAATGAGTCTGCTCTTCAAGACGTCTCTTGGTTGCGGTGCAGGCGGACAGCGCAGCAGCGGGGCCGATTTCTCCTTTGTTTTTCTTTGCCTTTTTATTTTGAGCAAAAGCTGTAATCAGCGTGAAGGCCGTTCTCACGGCTGGTGAAACGGTGCGCCTAGAGCGGTAAAAAGCTGTTATTACAGCTGGTAAGAGAGCGCCTTCAAGGAGAGTGCACACGACAGGCTGCACATTTCCCTGTCTGTGCTGCAGCGGCTTTTCCCCTGCGTGCTTCAGCACCTAAAAGAGTCAGTCCTTGAAATAGCTTACACGAGTAGTTCGCATCTTTTTAAAGATGTCGTTCTACTTGTGTGTTTCTGGATGCGGTCGTTACCTGGCGCCTCGTGATGGTCACCAGCGCTGTATTGCGTGCTTGGGCTTAAGGCACGCTGAGGCGGCGTTTGTGGACGAGTCATGTACCCATTGTGGGAAGATGACCGTCGCGGAGTTGCGGTCAAGACTCCACTTTCTGCAAAGGGGTGGAGTCCCGGTCCCGAGGCCTCATTCCAATCCTACTCAGAGGGTTGCTTCGGGCGGCGGGGTTGGTGACTTGAAGATCACGGTGAGCGCGTTTCCTTCGGGGATCCAACCCCCTAGGAACCCTCACCCCTCTGGCGCTCCGCAGCCAGTAGAGTTGCTGGGGGAACGCGGTGGACCACCCCAGAGGTGTGTACCATCCGTATCCTTCGGAGCTCCCCAAGACGACCGGATGTCGATCGCTGCATCGGAGGGTGAGCCTGACGCTTCTGGGGATGACGATTCGGCGCAGCTGCCTCCCTCAGGAGTGATAACTGTGCCCGATTCAGACCCGGAAATGATGGCTATGCTTTCCCAGGCCGCCAACAGGGTCGGGCTCGTGTGGAACCCTCCACCGTGTCCCGAGCCCTCGAGGTTGGATGATTGGTATCTCGGGGTGCTCTTCAGGAGGTGGTGACCGCACCGCTCCTTCCCCCGGAGGAGGGCCGGGTGGAGAATCTTTTGTTTCCCCTTTTTGTTCCAACGGCCAGCGGTACCCAAATTTTCAATAAAAGAGCAGTTTCCTCTATCTCCGGGTCCGAAGAGGGCTCGGAGAGCAGTGGGAGGGCTAGAACCTCACCACTCTCATCCACCTCTTCTGTCGCCAGCGGACAGCAGCGAGCAGCAGGTAGGCAAAACCTCGACTGCTCCCTCTGTCCACCCGTGGAAGCAGGTAAGTGTTGCACAGCACACTGTGACCCCGCTTCGGGCCGCCTCACACAGAGAGCCTCCCGGGCCGCGTCCCTGCGTTCCACCTCGCTGCCCCGCGGCGAACTTGGACCTGCGAGTTTTGAATCGGAACCTTCACAAGCTACCGTTCAAAATGCTCACGCAGAAACGCATTTTCGAGTGCATCCGTCCCCGAGATTGGTTTGCAGCGATCGACCTGAAAGACGCGTACTTCCATGTTTCGATTCTTCCGCGACACAAGCCATTCCTGAGATTCGCGTTCGAAGGTCGAGCATATCAGTACAGAGTCCTACCCTTCAGGCTGGCCCTGTCTCCCCGCGTCTTCACAAAAGTCGTGGAGGGAGCCCTTGTTCCCATGAGAGAACAGGGTGTTCGCATTCTCAACTATCTAGACGACTGGCTAATCCTAGCACAGTCTCGGGATCAGTTGTGCGAACACAGGGATTTGGTGCTCAGTCACCTCAGCCAGTTGGGGCTTCGGGTCAACTGGGAAAAGAGCAAACTCGCCCCAGTGCAGAGGATCTCTTTTCTCGGTATGGAGTTGGATTCGGTCGAACAGATAGCACGCCTCACAGAGGAACGTGCTCGGTCGGTGTTGAACTGCCTGAATACGTTCAACGGCAGGACAGCGGTCCCACTGAAGTTCTTTCAGAGGCTCCTGGGGCATATGGCGGCTGCAGCGGATGTAACACCGCTCGGTCTGCTTCATATGAGACCGCTTCAGCACTGGCTTCACGGCCGAGTCCCGAGATGGGCGTGGCGACGCGGCACGTTCCGGGTGCCAATCACTCAGGAGTGCCGCCGAACCTTCAGTCCGTGGTCGGACCCTTTGTTTCTTCGGGCAGGAGTGCCCCTAGAACAAGTGTCCCGGCATGCTGTGGTTTTCACAGATGCTTCTGTGGAGTCGGAAGCATCTGAGGTCGCTTCGCGCCATTCATGTCCCCGGTGTGCTCAACCGTGTGGCCGACGAGCTATCACAAGTTGCGCTGCCAGGAGAGTGGCGACTCCACCCCCAGGTGGTTCAGCTGATCTGGAGAGAGTTCGGAGAGGCTCAGGTAGACCTGTTTGCCTCACCAGAAACCTCCCACTGCCAGTTGTTTTACTCTCTGACCGAGGGGACACTCGGGACAGATGCACTGGCTCACAGCTGGCCCCGGGGCCTGCGCAAATATGCATTTCCCCCAGTGAGCCTACTTGCACAGACCCTGTGCAAAGTCAGGGAGGACGAGGAGCAGGTCTTGTTAGTTGCGCCTTACTGGCCCAACCGGACCTGGTTCCCAGAACTCTCACTCCTCGCGACAGCCCCTTCCTGGCCCATCCCTCTGAGGAAGGACCTCCTCTCTCAGAGACGGGGCACTCTTTGGCACCCGCGTCCAGACCTCTGGAAACTCCATGTCTGGTCCCTGGACGGGACGCGGAGGTTCTAGGTGACTTACCCCCTGAGGTACTTAACACCATCACTTCGGCACGTGCACTGTCTACGAGACGTGCTTACGCCTCGAAGTGGAACCTGTTCGTCGAGTGGTGCTCTTCTCGCCGAGAAGACCCCCGAAGATGCTCGATCAGAGTCGTGCTTTCCTTCTTGCAGCAAGGGTTGGAGCGTAGGTTGTCCCCCTCCACCCTCAAAGTCCATACTGCTGCCATATCCGCTTACCACGACCTGGTCATCAGGTTCCTTAGGGGGGCGAGACGGTTAAATCCTCCTCGTCCTCCCTCCATACCCTCTTGGGACCTTACTCTGGTGCTCAGAGCACTCCAGATTGCTCCCTTTGAGCCTTTGCTATCAGCAGACTTAAAGATTCTGTCTATGAAGACTTTGCTGCTGGTGGCATTGGCCTCCATCAAGAGGGTAGGGGACCTGCAGTCATTTTCGGTCAACGAATCGTGCCTAGAGTTCGGGCCGGGTGACAGCCACGTGGTACTGAGACCTGAGACTCCCTTCAGGGACCAGGTAGTGAGCCTGCAAGCGCTGCCCTCGGAGGAGGCAGACCCAGCCCTGGCTTTGCTCTGTCCAGTTCGCGCCTTGCGACTGTACATAGACAGAGCTCGAAGCTTCAGGACCTCAGACCAGCTCTTTGTCTATTACGGAGGCCAGCAGAAGGGAAAGGCTGTCTCCAAGCAGAGGATGGCCCACTGGATAGTGGATGCCATCGCCCTCTCTTACCAAGCTCAGGGCGTGCCCTGCCCGCTCAGGTTGCATGCCCACTCCACGAGAGGTGTGGCTTCCTCCTGGGCGCTGGCTCCTGGCGCCTTGCTAACAGACATTTGTAGAGCTGCGGGCTGGGTGACACCTAACACGTTCGCTAGATACTATAGCCTTCGTGTCGAGCCGGTCTCCTCCCGTGTTCTCGCCTCAGGTCAGAGGCACGGAGAGGCCCCGGCTTAGTGTCGGCTTGCTGCGCTACATGCGCGTTTTATTCTCCAGAGAGTCCCTACGGGCAGACCCTGTTGAGTCCTCCGGTTACCCTTCGGCAGCCGACGTGGCGGAGCGTCTGGCGCCAGGCCTATATTCCGTTGTATCCTTGAGAACCGGATTTAGGCTGGGTTCCATATGTGTGACCCTACGGGGATCCCATATGGCTTTTTCCACGGCTGCTCCTAAACAAAGCCCATGTCTTTCCCTCTGGGAGAACCCATCTCTCACCGAGTGGAGTCACCCCAGTTCTTCCATATGTTGTACAACCTACAAGGTTAGTCCATATGTACTTATCCATATAACTCCTTCGGGGAAGGATATGGCTTCTGCAGCGTTCCTTATCGCATGTAAGGCTACGCTTTCCCAGCATTATCCAATTGTCGCACTGAGTGGGTTTTGGGAACAACAGTGATCGACCCTCTCTGTGTGAGCCTGGTCCCACCGTCCTTAGGCAAGGGGGTTCAGGTGGCTCACGACAGAGCGCTGGAAGAGGGCAGCTCCTGTGGCGCTTTGGTAGGGATTCCTATTCGCCGGTCTGTCCGACGTACGTCGAACGTGACCGACTGAATGGGAACGTCTCGGTTACATAGGTAACCCTCGTTCCCTGAAGGAGGGAACGGAGACGTACGTCCCGTCGCCACAGGCGTTGTCCTGCTGATGCTGCCGCCTGCTGGGTTCGGCTCCTCAGCGAAAACCTGAAGATGCAACGCACCTGCTGCTCATTATATACCCGCACTGCGAGGCAAGCAGCTGATGCATATGATTGCATGCCAATGTGCATTGGCTCGTTTAGTTACACTCGAAGTAGATTGGCCTCTCTAGCGAGATTCCTATTCGTCGGTCTGTCCGACGTACGTCTCCGTTCCCTCCTTCAGGGAACGAGGGTTACCTATGTAACCGAGACGTTCAGCTTACTACAATGAAATTTTAAGTTCATGCAACTTTTTCCTATTAAGTACAAGGAACTTTCATTATTATTTGAGTGAAACAAACACATTTAATTCAATTAATTTCACTGTTCGGTTTTACAGTGTACCTTTCTGGGCACTGAAAGTGTTAATTGTCTTGCTGGCAATGCAGGCCTTACTAAACCATCAGATTGTATGAAAAATATCTTAATTTGTGTTCCGAAGATGAATCTTACAGGTGTGGAACGGCATTAGGGTGAGTAATAAATGACAGAATTTTCATTTTTGGGTGAAATTACCCTTTAAAAATGGCCGTTACTTTAAACTACCATTGTATGAAAAAAAGAAACATCTTTTAAATTTGTCCTTTTGTGTTTTACTGAAAAAATAATAGTATGAGGTAACATTAGGCAAATAATATTAGAATTTATTATTGGCTGAACTCTCCATTCAATAATGTGTTTGAATGGATTTGTTCTAGTTGTTGTTACTTGATGCAAAGCTAGTTGTTACAAAATGTCTATGTTTTGTTAGTGTGACTTGTCCTGTCATCTCCCCTGTAAAAATCTTTTATCTGTTATTAGGCCTCAGATGAAAATGAAGATTGATTGCCTTTGTCAAAATAGTGTGTGGGTTTTAAACTTGACATGGAATGTTACTGAACGTTGTGGATTATAGTGTCCCAGTGGCTACTAAAATTAGGTGTCACTCAACTATGTGGACTTTGACAATCACCCAATTCTATTGACACATATTGTCTTCAAAATATTTCAACAATGCCTGATTTACAATGCAGCGTTGTTTCTGTAGGTGACGTCAACCTGAGAGAATGTCGTTTTGTGGGGGGTGTTTACTTTGCTGTTTGCTGTATATGTTACTATGGCTTTTTTCTCTCTTTGCTGTTTTCCCCAATAGTTTCGGCTATGCATTTAATTAAAATGTTCGTAACACATTATTTCGATGGTCCATTTTAGACATTCTACTAACTATAAGTAAATTTGCAACTACATGTCAAGTAAAGTCATCTTCATTTATATAGCGCTTTTCACAATAAATATTGTCTCAAAGCAGCTTCACAGTGATAAAAGGAAAATTCTTAAATTCTTAAGTTGGTTTTTGATTGAATCACTTCCGTTGTAAAAATTGTTAATTATTACTTTAGGGGCCGCTTAAATTACACCTTTTCTACTGAAAACCGAATACCTTTAATGCATTCTTGCTGTTCATTTACATGTTTAGTCTATAGGTTTGCGCGTTTGAGTGTGTGTGTGTGTGCATGCAAAAGCTTTTTTTAAGTGATATTTGCCAAAATTACTTGTCTGGTCCGCATAATAAAAAATTTGTTGTGTCAGCGGATCTATGTGAACTGGAATAATTTTGATAACGTTTTTTCTATACATAGGGAAAGGAAAGAGAAATGGGCCTTTGCAGGGGATAGTTTAGTTGAAACGTCAGGGCTGCGTTATCATCATGTCTAGATGCAGGTCCTTCATCTCATCTGGATACGAGCTGGATCTGGCAGGCTGCGGCAAACCTCGGGATAAACAGATTGAGACTAATATTAGCATAGACGTCATTCTTCTTATGATGTAGCGAGTACATCAGGTGTTATGGGAAGTGTTCCCGGTTCCGGCTCACCTAATCTATGCAGCCTAACAATTAGATAATGTGTTATGTGTATCCAAGTTTAAACAGATGTGTTTTTAGTCTGGATTTAAACTGACAGAGTGTGTCTGCTTCCCGAACAGTGATAGGAAGACTGTTCCAAAGTTTAGGTGCTAAATAGGAAAAGGATCTATACTATCTATCTGTTTTGATATTCTAGGTATTATCAACTGGCCTGAATTCTGAGATTGCAATACTCTTGAAGGACTATAATGCATTAAGAGCTCGCTCAGGTACTGGAGCTAAACCATTTAGTGCTTTAGAGCTAAGTACCCACATAGAAGGCGACATTCTCAGGACCTTCAGCAACGTTCTCTAAAAGTTCTCTAAAGGTGACGAAAATTCCTAACCTTTACAGAACGTTCAGGACGTCCCTAAAACGTCCTCTTTTGGTAATGAAAGTGCTGCAGTTTAAGGTTCCTTATATGACTTTAGGGCAGGGGTCTCAAACTCAAATTGTCGGGGGGCCGTTTCTGTTATTGACACCTCATAGGAGGGCCATATTAACATTCAAGCGCAAGAAAGCGCAATATTTCAGAAAATTTACTTTCCTTTGCATTATTTCTCATTTACTTTCATTAGGGCAACTAAAATGTTTTTATATCTATACTATAAATATTTTATTTACTATACTAAATGTAAACAGCAGTGTCTCTCTCATTGTTACAGAGTGTAATATAATTATATTATACTATTACTATAATACTACTACTATAGCCTACTAATATAATGTTATTAATTGCAATAGTCTGGTGCAACTTCTCACATCCAACAAGGTGCATGGAATAAAAAATATGTAATTTAGGAACAAAACCAGCAAAACTTGTGGCGTGGAGGGGTCAGAAATAAACAAAAAACTGGATATATATATATATATATATATAAAATCAACTTTATTTTGCCCAAAAAAAAAAAAAAGCTCTCTTACATACATTATTAGATTTTAACATCTAGTGGAAGTATTTTCCCTTACTTCATGTTAGCTTAAATAACATTAAAATCTAGCACTGAACAACATTGTACTGAACAAATACAATCCCTGAATACATGTGTACACTTTTCTGTTTCTTGACAGACACCTGCAGCGCTTGTGCTCACACAGCTGAGACACATTTGTCCAAGATGCTGTTTGAGCATCGGTAATGTTTAATGGTTGCATCGACGCTCGTAACTTAAAGTCGAGTGCTTTTACTGTAATTTAGGCAAGCGCGCTCACAATAGAAGCGATGCTGTTGACAGCGCAGCTCATGGTTGCATAGCAACAACAGACGCCACTAACATTCTTAGACGGTCATGATGTGGAGTTCTTTTAAGGGTTGGGGGATGTTATTTGGTGGACCTTCAGGGAACATTCAGGATGTTCTGGGAATGAAGGGCAGCAGGGACGTTCTGAGAACATTTCCAAAAAAATATACGTTTCCCTAAACGTTCAGAGAACGTCCTGAATGTTCTGTTAAGGTCCACCAAATAACGTCCCCTAAACCTTAAAAGAACTCCATATCGTTGTTACGGTAGCTGGTGTAGAGATGAGGCAGATCACGGATTTCCACAAACATATAATACTTTAATGAACACAAAAGGCAGAGTACACCAAACTAGCATCTAACATAAACAGTACTTTAATGAACACAGGCAAGGAGACATCAAACATACGCTTAACACAAACAGAGAACGGACAAGGAGTGCAGGGAGTGAGTGCCATATAAAGGGAGTGATGATTATAGAGTCCAGGTGCAGGTGATGAGTGATGATGAGGAGCTGATGAGGGAAGTGAGTGCAGGTGACGAAACAGGAGGATCATGGGAAATGGAGTATAGGGGAACAAGGGATCTGTAACAATTGTGACCGTCTCTGAACGTTCTGGGAACATTACTAGACAACGTCCTTAGCACCAGTGGGGACGTTCTGAGAATGTAACATTTCTAGCGGGGTAGCAAGATTTTAAAATCTATATGTTGTAGGGCTGCACGACGATTAATCGCAATTAATCGTTTGCAAAATAAAAGTCTGTGTTTACGTAATATATATGTGTGTTCTGTGTATAATAATTATGTATATATAAGTACATGCACATACATGTATATATTTAAGAAAAAAATATATTTATATAAAAATATTTATATGTAATATAAATAATATATAAATATGTATATTTATTTATACATGTATAAATTTAAGAAATATATACATGTATGTGCATGTATTTATATATACATAATTATTATACACAGAAAACACATATATATTACGTAAACACAGACTTTTATTTTGCAAACGATTAATCGTGCAGCCCTAATACGTTGTTTAATAGCGAGCCAATGCAGTGTTGACAGAACCGGGCTAATACTTCCTGGTTCTAGTAAGAACTCTAGCTTCTGCATTTTGGACCAGCTGTAGTTTGTTTAAGAGGCGATTAGAACAACCACCATGTAGAGCATTACAGTAATCTAGCCTTGAGGTCACGAACACATGAGCTAACTGTTTTCATTGAGAGCATATGTCGTAGTTTAGATATATTTTTAAGATGGAAGAATGCTGTTTTACAGATGCTAGAAACATGGCTTTCAAATGAAAGATTGGTATCTAAGAGCACACTCAGGTTCCTAACTGACGACGAAGACTTAACAGAGCAGCCATCAAGCCACCTATTCTTGGTTATTATGTGATTACGTGGTCCAAAAATAGGATCTCTGTTTTTTCTGAATTTAGTAGTAAGTAATTACTGGTCATCCAATCTTTTATGTCAGCTATGCATTCCGTTAATTCTGTGAATTGGTAAGTTTCATGTCAACTACCTCTCATTAGAGTATTAGTAGACTGTTTGCTTAATATCTGCTAAAACTTTATTTTGATGCTCCACCAACAGACGTTCTACTGACTATAAGTAACTGTGTAACTACATGTTTTTCTATTTACCTGATGCCTAAATCCTAACACTAGTCTAACAGTCTACTAATACTCTAATGAGAGTTACTTGACATGTAGTTAATTGTGATTTATTAAATAATAGAAACAGGATTAACTTGGTTCACAAAAATCAGTTTATTAATTATTCGTTGGTTGTCAATTTGATCTGAAAGCAATTTCTGTGAATTAAACTGCATTCACAAGAAACCTTACCCAGTATCATAGGCAAGACAAGGAACAATGATATACTTGTTCAGCACAGCATTGCCTACATTCCTGAGCATATAGGACACTTGAAATACTGTACAACAAAGAGTGCAATACAAACAATAAGTGATCAAGAATTGGGAGTGTTATATCACAAAATCAGATAAAGTATTAAAGGTATTATATTATAAATGTTGTCAATCAATTAAATAATTTCATAGCAAACTAAGTAAAAGTCACATTTTTTAGATTGTTGCTGTTGTATTGGATGGAATCAAGTGAATTTAACACCTTTAGAGATTTACTTTTGAAATTTCCTTCTGATTTCAAATACCATTTCGCCCACATAGATTTCAGTAATGCTGCATTTGGAAAAATACATTATTGCCAGTTGGCCAACTGTGGACGAACTATTGACTCTTCACTCAACAGTTTTTGGCTTCTTGGGCAAAAGAGAAACCCATAGATGTGGGCGGACGTGTTAAAATGGGTGATCTACGGAGATAATTTATCATGTGGCAAAACGAGTTTTAATGAAACTTTACTGAAATAACAAAATTGTACAAGGAGTTGTTCATGTTAAGCATTACAAGGAAACAGTGTTCCCTAATAAAAAGTAAATATAATATTGTGCAAAACAACCAGCAGATCTTTCTGTTTTTAAATGCATCATTGAAATCTTTGACACTAAATTCCATACTTTTCGAAACGCATTACTGTTTTGCGTGACTAACAGTGCTTGCATACTTAACACACTTTGTAGCACATAGAGCATGAACTGTTCGTTGTCCAAAACACAAGCACAATATGTACAATATCCAGATACACATACAGTACAAAAATCCAGTTAAAAAACTTTATATATATATATATATATATATATATATATATATAACAATTCTGAGAAAAAATGTCTGATTTGAGATACAATTGCAAAAAATAAGTATTTATTCTTGCAAAAAAAAAATTTTTATTTGCAATAATAAAAGTCAGAGTTGTGGGATAAAAAGTTGAAATTACCTGTTTTTTTTTTTGTTGTTGTTTTTTTCTCCATATTTTACATCCTTTTATTATTTTTCACTCTACGATATATGATGACTCATAAAAAATACAGTTGTGGCCAGAATTATTAGACCCCTTCATAAATATGATCAAAGATGACTCTAAAAATAAATCTACATTGTTTATCCTTTTGATCTTTAATTTATAAAATTAGCAAAAATCTAACCTTTCATTGAAGGAAAAGAATTGAAAGTGGGGGGGAAATCACATTATGAAATAAATGTTTTTATCCAAAACACATTGCCCACAATTATTAGCACCCTTTTATTCAATACTTTTTGCAACCTCCTTTTGCCAAGATAACAGCTCTGAGTCTTCACCTATAATGCCTGATGAGTTTGGAGATCACCTGACAAGAGATCAGAGACCATTCCTTCATACAGAATCTCTCCAGATCCTTCAGATTCCAGCTCCATGTTGGTGCTTCTTCAGTTCTCTCCTCTCATTTTCTTTAGGGTTCAGGTCAGGGGACTGGGACGGTCATGGCAGAAGCTTCATTTTGTGCTCAGTGACACATTTTTGTGCTGGTTTTGATGTTTGTTTTGGATCATTGTCCCAACGGATGATCTAACCACAGCCCATTATAAGATTTCTAGCAGAAGCGTCAGGTTTAGATTTTTTTTATCTGTTGGTATTTGATAGAATCCATGATACCATGTATCTGAACAAGATGTCCAGGACCTCCAGCAGAAAAATAGGCCCACAACATTAAAGATCCAGTAGTATATTTAACCGTGGGCATGGGGCACGCTAAAAAGCTCTTTTTTTAGTTTCATCTGGCCATAGAAGCTCGTCCCGTTTGAAGTTCCAGTCTTGTCTGACAACTGAATATGCTGGAGATTGTTTCTGGATGAGAGCAGAGGATTTTTCTTGAAACCCTCCTGAACAACTTGTGGTGATGTAGGTGCTGTTTGATCTTTTTTTTAGGCTTTCTGAGATTCAAGACTCAACTAATCTCTGCAATTCTCCAGCTGTGATCCTTAGAGAGAAACTTTCCTCCTCACCGTGCATTAGGATGATTTAGACACACGTCCTCTTCCAGGCAGATTTGTAATATGTTTAGTTGATTGGAACTTCTTAATTATTGCCCTGATAGTGGAAATGGGGATTTTCAATGTTTTAGGTATTTTCTTACAAAGAGCTAAAAAAAATTTAAATATGAATGCGAATATACTTCAGAGATATTTTACTCAATGAAAGGTTAGATTTTTGCTAATTTTATGAATTAAAGATCAAAAGGATAAACAATGCAGATTTATTTTTAGAGTCATCTTTGATCATATTTATGAAGGGGTCTAATAATTCTGGCCACAACTGTATTTAATATAGTTTTTTGTGAGTACATTATCAAATTTTCACAATCTTCTTCCAAAACCCCACATTTTTACAATATTTTAGTGTATTATAAATTTATATATTTTTCACTGTTTATGGTAAGGTTAAGCAATTACCAGTTTTTTACTGTTACATTTTTGCATTCTTTTTACATTCTTTTCAAAAATAACAAAACTTTTTTATTTTTATTTTTTTAACAGTTTCTGTATATTATCTGATCTGGCATCATCTCAGTTTGACCTGTATTTCAAAACTTAATCAATACATAGATTTATCACAGAATCAAGGAAACAAAGGACAACACTTTCTTTGTTCTGGTTTGACAGTTGGTAGAAAAGGGAAGGTTCGAGAAGACTTAGTTATATGCTATATTAACACCACCTGCTTTCGTTTTCAAGGCAAATTTCTCTTAATCTTTAATTTTAATCAAAGGTATTGTGTGTGATTAATTTAAAAACAGTGATTTTTTTCCTTTAAATAATAAAGTAGAGATGGGTTTAAAATCACAATTGCGTTACCTGTTGCATAAGAAGAAACAGATTTGGTGTTAATGTTTTTGAATATTTTACACACTATGACCATTTACACACTGTAGTTTCAGGAGTGACAACCGCATTTCAATGCGGAAGTGAGACCTAGTGTGTTTTCATTTTAAAATGCAGAACTTTTGCTACGATTCGGTTGTGTAGTGTGGACGGATATCTTTTCTGAAACACAGTGGAAACACCAGTATGGACGAGGATTGTTTTTGTAGTGCCTTGACGAATCGATCTTCTACTGGTCGCATGTCTTCACTTGATGCAAATTCGCTGGTTAGAGTTCACCAAACTTGAATTTTGGAACGTAGCGAAATGTGAAACTTTTCACAAGTGGTTGCGGTTCTGGTCTGACACATTTGCATGCAAATGAGTGGAAGTCAATGGGATGAAAATGTAACCGCACCATTAACTTGTGTATGCTGTCACTGATTTAGGTTTTGTTTACACAGAGATGATAATTAATGGCTGATTATTCAAAAACTTTAAAACCCTTTGTCAAATGTTTGCATTTTCAGGCCTCCATAATGGCGTAGTCGTGTAAATAAATGGCATAAACCCTCGTTTTTAATTGAAAACGGTGTCGTGTAAACAGCCATCTTGTTAAAGGAGTTATTAATGTGAATTAAAGTTATTAAATCTTATTTTCAGCATAAAGCATTTCCATTTATTTGTTTTTGATTGTACTTGTTCCGATTTTTGCTTGTAAGATCTGGCAATACAAGTCAGGCACCTACAGCTGAAAGATACATCTCCGTGTAACGTGCATCAGATATGTTTCTCTCTTCTGTCTTCAATGCTTACATCAGATAAACATCAGAGATATACATCACGCCTGATTTCTCTCATTGTACATCTTTAACATCTAGTTGCTCAGTTCGGTTTTATATACATGGAAATTCGTTTGTCGCAACCTATATTTTTCATTATTTGGTTAAAGAATGTGGTTGTCACTCTCGTAAATTACTGAACTGTGTGTCTACAGAACAGGATTAGGCACTAAAAAGTGCACTGACAACCGGATTTAGCAGCAGTGTGTGTGTGTGTGTGTGTGGCCTATGTAACATTTCTACATTTCTTTGGCACTGAGCAATCTTGATGAATAATAACCGCCTATTTGAATGAAAAGATGTATTTTCCGTAGCATCCTGTGACATTCATGTACAAAAGACATGGATTCCTCTGCACTGAATCACAACATTTGAATATAATTATTGTTTGTTTAGGAAACTGGATAGAGTACATTTGATTTTTTGCATAATACCTTTTATCTCCGATTGTAGAATAGACGTTAACACAACTGCCAGGTTTTGAAAAGATAAGGACACATACATTGAAGCAGATAACCAGTCTGGTTGCGGTTGGCTTTGGTTTCTCCTCAGTGGTGTCAGGGGATTATTATTGTTTGTCAAAAGAAGTACTTTCAGCTTTGTTTTTTGCCCAGTTTTATATCCTTGTTTTATGGCTTATGGCTTGTAAAGCATGCAGTCTGTTTGGCGTAAAATAACGAGAAATGGAACTGAGATGGGTCGTTCTGATGTTCTTAGAAGTTTAAAATACTGTGTTCCTGAAGTCTTGAAATTCAATACATATCTTGCGCAAAAATGTAGACATGAGCACGTACACCTCTCAAAAAAGCATCCTTGCTGTTTTAGGTATTCATAGGCATGCAAGAATTATGTTTTTATGACTTACATCCTCTAAATGTTAACCGGTGGGTCTACACTGAAACCTTTGTTTACAGTTAATCCTCAGGTGTTTAAAATTATGCAGTCAAACAAAACAACTAAGAACCTGTACTTTTCATGTAGGTCAGTGGAAACAGTGCTGTGATGAGCTTATGAAGATTGAGGAACCGTCTGCAAAGAAAACTGTGGCAATGACATCAAAACAAGGGTCCCTGTATCATGAAATGGGTAAGAGCATTGTGGGAATGTGGGAAGTCAATAAGTGAGACACGTTTGTGCAAGTGTTTTATTGTCTACCATTCTAAGACATTGTCCATCCATCCTAAATACATTTTGAAAATAACCATATTTATATAATACTTAGGAGTAACCAATATAAAGGGACCATTTTGGATCAAGTCATGCGGTCAATATAATGTGACAGGATATGTTATCATTCAGATGCCTGCAAAGGACCACATGGTCATGAAGCAAAGTAACAACTCTCTTTTAACTATTTGAAAAATTCATGCTTTCACTTGCTCATACGCATGTCCCAAAACATCAGGTCATTCGGTACAACCGCTATAAATCATGGAAAATGTTTTAATATATTAAAAACTTGTGCTAAATACAAACCCGATTCCAAAAAAGTTGGGACACTGTACAAATTGTGAATAAAAAAGGAATGCAATAATTTATAAATCTCATAAACTTATATTTTATTCACAATAGAATATAGATAACATGTCAAATGTTGAAAGTGAGTGTCATGATCACCCTAGTTAGCCACTAGAGACATTTTGAAATGTAATGCCAAATATTGGCTCATTTTGGATTTCATGAGAGCTACACATTCCAAAAAAGTTGGGACAGGTAGCAATAAGAGTTAATAAGTTAAATGTACATTTAAGGAACAGCTGGAGGACCAATTTGCAACTTGTTAGGTCAATTGGCAACATGATTGGGTATAAAAAGAGCCTGTCAGAGTGGCAGTGTCTCTCTTCCCTCTATGCTGCGGCGAAAAATTGTGGAGTAATATCAGAAAGGAGTTTCTCAGAGAAATATTGCAAAGAGTTTGAAGTTATCATCATCTACAGTGCATAATATCATCCAAAGATTCAGAGAATCTGGAACAATCTCTGGGCCAAGGCTCATTTAAAATGGACTGTGGCAAAGTGGAAAACTGTTCTGTGGTCAGACGAATCAAAATTTGAAGTTCTTTTTGGAAAACTGGAACGTCATGTCATCCGGACTAAAGAGGACAAGGACAACCCAAGTTGTTATCGGCGCTCAGTTCAGAAGCCTGCATCTGGAAAGGCACCATCAATGCTGAAAGGTATATCCAAGTTCTAGAACAACATATGCTCCCATCCAGACGTCGTCTCTTTCAGGGAAGACCTTGCATTTTCCAACATGACAATGCCAGACCACATACTGCATCAATTACAACATCATGGCTGCGTAGAAGAAGGATCCGGGTACTGAAATGGCCAGCCTGCAGTCCACTACTTAATTCCCTTTCTTCCATTAATGTTATTAAATAATTTTGAAGGCTTAACTATTACTCTAAATGTGAATCCAAATTGCTACCCTTTTTTTTTTTCTTTACATGGTACTAATCAGAATATGCGGCTGCACATTTTTTATTGATTTTTCTGTTATACATCACCCATGTCCGGAAAATACATATACTGACTTTCTTTTGAATTTTGCAGACATATTATGATACTGATCTGAGTATAGTGCACAGTTGTAACAATCGCCCCACCCTGTAGGGTGGAGATCCTTTTCAGAGGTGTAAGTTGACCAACAGCTGAACCAAGAGCGAAGCCAGACGTGCCGTCAGGCTATTAATTTCTTATTGCTTGTTAGGTTTATACAGACAGTGAAACATGATGCAATATGTAGCATATTTAGACTGTTGTTTTTTGAAGATCATAGCAGAACAAAAAGAGCCTAGAGAGACAAAGTTGAAAAAAATATGTGTGTGGATCATATGTTGACAGATTAAAAAAGCCCAAACTATAAAAAAAGTCAATATTGTGTTTGCCCATGTTAGTGCCCATATGACACCCATGTGACTTTCTTTCTTGTGCAAAACACAAAACAAGATATTTTAAAGAAAGTTTGAGTCTAAATGACTTTGGACACTATTGCCATTCATTGTATGGGCGAAAACAAACATTTTCAAAATATCTTCTTTTGTTTGATTCTACAGAAGAAAGAAATTTGGTTTGGAACGACATCAAGGGAGTTATTAATGTACTATCCGTTTAATACACTCACAGTATGCTAAATATGCATACAAAAAGTATACATTTGTAGGTAGGTATTTAAAGTCTGCATTAAATGGAAGTTGTAATAGTTTTTTCTTCCCTGCTGAAACGGCTTCTCGGAAAATATAGGGTGGAATTTTTGGCCATCAGGAATTGATTGGATCATTGGATCTTTGTGGTTTGCTGTTGATCGATCTCATGTGACTGACAGGTTGTCCCCGTCCTTGCGCAAGTGAACATGTCATCGCAGAAGACAGGAGGGAAGTTATTTTGATTAAAGATTATGAGGGCAAAAACGTGCATGGATACTTTGTTTAAAATAAACACTGCAATATTCCACAAAATAAGAATTGTCCATTTTGATTTCATGGTGAATTTAAATTATAAAATATTAATAATTAGAGCTGTCATAGTAAACATAGTAATACTTAATGTCATTACTATATACAAAGTTTATTAAAGCACATTTAAGTGATTTCGAGAATGTTAAGTTGAAAAATGAAAAAAAAAAAAAATTTGTGCAGAATCTTTTATTCTTTATAACCTCTAATAAACACTGCCTGTAAGTGGTTAGAAGCTTGTCACCTCTCTACTGCAATCTTGGCTCATTCCTGGCTTGAAAAAGCTTTCAGATCACTGATAGTGGTTTCCATGTTAGCACTGCTTTCTACAAATTCCACCAAATATTTTCAGTAAGATTTGAAGAATGTATGGGCTACTCAAGAACATTCTACAACTGATCCCTGAACCAAGCTTAAGTAGATTTGGATGTATACTTTGGAATAGCTAACCTGCAGGAAAGTCCATTGATCATCAAGCTTCAGTCTCTGCACCGAAGGCTTTGCCATCTTTGCCAAAATTTGGTTCTCAGCTGCAAAATGTCTTGCAGGTTCAAGGATTAGTCCACTTTTAAATAAGCTTTTCCTGATAATTTACTTACCCCTATGTCATCCAAGATGTTCATGTCTTTCTTTCGTCAGTCGAAAAGAAATTAAGGTTTTTGAGGAAAACATTCCAGGATTTTTCTCCATATAGTGGATTTCAACGGCTACCAACAGGTTGAAGGTCCAAATTGCAGTTCCAGTTTTGGTAGCTGTTGAAATCCACTATATGGAGAAAAATCCTGGAATGTTTTCCTCAAAAACCTTAATTTCTTTTCTACTGATGAAAAAAAGACATGAACATCTTGGGTGACATGGAGGTGAGTAAATTATCAGGAAAAAATGATTTAAAAGTGGATTAATGCTTTAAGGGGGTTGAATAATTTTGATTGCAACTCTCTCTCTCTCTCTCTCTCTCTCTCTCTCTCTCTCTCTCTCTCTCTCTCATATAATATATATATACAGCTATGGAAAAAATTAAGAGACCACTTAACATTGATTTCTGAACTTGGAGTGGTCTCTTAATTTTTTCCATAGCTATATATATATATATATATATATATATATATATATATATATATATATATATATATATATATATATATATATATATATATATATATATATATATAATATACAGTACAGTCCAAAGGTTTGGAACCACTAAGATTTTTAATGTTTTTAAAAGAAGTTTCGTCTGCTCACCCAGGCTACATTTATTTAATTAAAAATACAGTAAAAAAAACAGTAATATTGTGAAATATTATTACAATTTAAAATAACTGTGTACTATTTAAATATGTTTGACAAAGTAATTTATTCCTGTGATGCAAAGCTGAATTTTCAGCATCGTTACTCCAGTCTTCAGTGTCACATGATCCTTCAGAAATCCTTCTGAAAATTCAGCTTTGATCACAGGAATAAATTACTTTGTGAAATATATTCAAATAGAAAACAGTTATTTTAAATTGTAATAATATTTTACCATATTACTGTTTTTACTGTATTTTTAATTAAATAAATGTAGCCTTGGTGAGCAGACGAAACTTCTTTTAAAAACATTAAAAATCTTAGTGGTTCCAAACTTTTGGACTGTACTATATATATATATATATATATATATATATATATATATATATATATATATATATATAATATATATATATATATAATATATATAATATATACAGTACAGTACAGTACAGTCCAAAAGTTTGGAACGACTAAGATTTTTAATGTACAGAAAATACATACATTTATTTATATATATATATATATATATATATATATATATAATTTATGTATTTTTAATGTATTTAACATTTTTAATTTTATAAATATGTAGTATTTAGGTGTTTTTTGTATTTTTACAATAATTAATTTTTACAATTTTAAAATAATTATAATTTTAATATTTTATGAACAATTTTCATAATATCTTTCCATTTAACAAAACTGGAACTTATAAATTATTTAGGTTTAATTCATTTTATTTCAATTTTAGTTTTAGTCGGTTTTATTTTTTATTAGGGCTGTCAGGCGCTTAATTTTTTTTATTTAATTGATTACATGATTTGCCTTTTAATTAATCTAATCGCACATCAAATTAACCCAAAATTAAAAATTAACCCAAAAGATAATTTAAAGTCATTATTGTGTTAAGAAAAGTCTCAAATAGACATATATTATTCAATCAGTTTTTTTCCATTACTTGCATCTGAGCTGGTATTTAGATGTATTTACAGACTGTTTATTGAAGCTCAGAGGTGGCATGAATGCATTTAACATGCAATTACAATTAAATAATACCATGAGATTAATTAATATTAAAGGGTTAGTTCACCCAAAAATCCATTAAAACTGCAATTAAATAAAACAACCGTGGTGACATATTTGCAAGGTTGCTAACTATGTGGTTTCCTAAATGTGTTCTTTGTCTACTTTTTTTTTTTTTTTTTTTTTTTTTTTTTAATACAGTCACGCCGTCATCCACTCAGAGCAGAAATCATCTGATACCCCTGAACAGACCGGTTTCTTCTGAGATCCAAAGCCTGCTGTCTACCTATTATAATGACAGGTGATAAAGATTCAGACAACTTGCGCACAAGCACGTAAACACGCACAGAAACAATGCCTATATAATGCCTTCATGTGAACTCCAAAGGCATGTGTGTTGCAGAACAGTATCTACTAGGTAATGTAATGAATGCCCTCAAATCAGATGAAGCATCCATTGTGATAGTACACAATGTACCTGTGACACCTGAATAAGTTTTTGGCATCCATGTTAATTTTAATGCCCGGGAGTGGCTTCCGTATCTGCAAAGTCATCTTAATTGAATCACCTTTGCATTGAAAGACTTTTTCATTATAATTTCAGTGAAAGCGTAATAAAGGCTTGATAACACATTTAATCATGTTCAAACTTGTCATAAACATGTAGGTGTGGTGTCGCTGTCACACATGCCGAACTCTCATTTACTCTCATGTTTATAGACATAGCGATGAGTGATGTTTTATGAGTTTAAATATCCTCATACTTGATAGGACAGCTGAGAACAAACAAGTATGTCTTAGGCTATGTACCTATTAACATACATGATATATTAACAAGTGAGCTATGTTTTATGTACGCTGCAAACTGTAAGGTGTTTGTTGGCATTGAGAAGAAAGGAAAGTACAGTATGTTTGGGACAATGGGTCAGTTTGTATAGTTGGCATGGTCACGTTAGTTACATGTTTGGAATGTTTCTTTTGATAATCTGGAAGGAAATCTTTTTTTTTCCCCATCTGGTGACTTTGACGTCACAGCTCACGATAGTCACTAGCGAAGGGTTGGGATTGTGTGCATTCTTGAAGCAGAGAACAGCAGAGATTAAATGAGTAAATAATATTCATGATGATGATGATAAAATTAATAATAATAATAATAATAATAAATATAGCTGCAAGCAGCGATACGGGGCCACAATGCAGAACAGGAAGAGAAAAAACTGCAGCAATTGAATGAACATGGTTCAGAAGTATAGGTGAGAATTAACTCAAAATGAAGAGAAGGTCAGATGAGAATGAACACAGAATGGATTAAAAAAACCCACTTGTATCTAATCCAAGAGGAATAAAGATTAGTACAATGCTTCCTTGGATAATAAAGGAATCAAAATGACACAACATCACACACGATTGTATAAAGTTGTCCCACACGGGATTCAAACCCACAATCTCTGGGTTATGCATCTTTCTCTCATCCTGTTGCGCCAGTGGGGATATGTGTTTATATACTTGCCGTACTTCAGTAGTTCATATGTAAATGAACCTCAAAGTGAAGACTTTTTATAAAAAATGCACCGCATGTTATATTTATTAGCTTTACTTTAGATCATTCAGCAGCTCATCGTAATGTTGTTATGTGTTCTTGACATTAATTTTTTTTTTATTATTTAGTATAAATTTTTATTTCAGTTTTAGTTTTAGTGGATTTTAGTTTTTATTAGGGCTGTCAAGTGCTTAATTAAGCACTTAATCGATTAATTAATCTAATTGCATATCAAATTTGGCTGTGAAATTACCCCCAAAAGATCATTTAAAGTCATTATTGTGTTAAATGAGATTAAAGTTAAAGTCTCTTTAAAGGGGACTTATTATGCCCCATTTGTAAAATAAGATGTAAAATAAGTCTCTGATGTTCCCAGAGTGTGTATGTGAAGTTTTAGCTCAAAATACCCCACAGAGCATTTTTTTATAGCATGTTAAAATTGCCACTTTTTGGAGTTGAGCAAAAACATGCCGTTTCAGTGTGTGCCCTTTAAATGCAAATGAGCTGCTGTGCATGTCCTAAGAGGGCGGAGATTCAAGAGCTGATTCTCCGGTGAAAAAAGTCAGTCAGGACGCACTATAATGTCAGAATCTGCAAATGTATGCTGCAGAGCAGCTGTTAGAGCTTAATAAAACAGTGTAAGTGTGCATTAAAATATTATAAACTCTCTCTCTCCCTTGCATTATCATCAACATACACAGTGAAGTACACAGAAGCAACTAACAGTAAACAAATGTAAAGACCTTATGCTTTTCGGGTGGTGCTTAATAAACTGGTAAACTTTATATCCATAAATCAACTCTGATGAACTGTAATAAAGTGCTCTCACCTTCATTACTGCAATGGCGGACTGTGTACAACTTGCTGTGAACTCGCTCAGGGCGGTTCTCATAGACTGTAAAAAAATATGGACGTAGTGTCTGTGACGTCTGTCACCCGTAGATTTCTGAATAGCATTTTTGAACAAAAAATGAGCCGCTGCCATCTGTTTATCTTCCACATGCGAGCACATCTGTCTCGACCATTAACGCAGTAAGCCATATTATTTTATAATTGTATCTATTATTATTTTATAATTGTATAAAATAATCCTGAAAAAAACACATAAACATGGCAGAGATGCCAAATTCAGCGGCTGGAATTAGCTGAGGTAAAGTGACGGCTCACAGACATCAGCGGTAAACCTGTCACTCAAGTGACCACGCCCTTAATTATGCAGAACTTTAAGGCTTAATATTTTTTTAACAGACGAGTTATAAAAAAAAAATCACTCCCTCAGAGTTGTCATGAAGGGCAAAATTAGCTGTATAGACCAAAACCACAATTTGATCCAGGCTGTAAACATGTTTTTTTCTGCTGTAAAGTTGGCCATTTTAACATGGGACTCAATGAAATTCCGCTCTCTTTTGGAGCCTGTCCCTAGCAGCCAGTCAATGAATCACAGTTTCACAAGTCACTTCCATATTGGCTTCAAGAGAAACTGGGGGAGGTTGCTGCTTGGCGGTTCTGTTAAAACGGCAGTCAACATTCATGGATGGCTAAAGTGATGTCACACTGTCAGGGATCTGGAAACGGCTTGATCTGAGACACTGATTTATGGGGATTAAAAAAAGGAGTGGTTGGATTTTTATCACTATAGGGTGGTTGTGTACACACACTGCCAACACACATTTATAGCCAAAAACCATGCAAAAGTGAATTTTGCATAATAGGTCCCCTTTAATGTTGTCCTAGTTGGTTTTGCAATGTCAAAACTGCCTTGTGACAACCATTCTTACTTGAGGTTAGACAGAGAAGGAATTGGGAAATGTGAAATCGCAGGCAAGTACTGCTGCATCTGTACTGTATAACGCCTGTTTCACACATAATCCGTATGCAGTGCGTATGTGTTGCTGAAGCAGGAAGCGGCCAGTTTCGGTGAAAATTCATCAAAATTGTAACGTGTACTGATTTATATTTATACTTATTTAGATGTACAATTGATACAGTAAGACGTTTTGTAACTACTTCACGTCTGCCCTATATAAATGACATGTAGCATACTAATTAGACATACAAATGTATGTACAACGAGCTATTTAATGCGTAAACTTAAATGTATAGACCTACATGCTAATGACATTTAGCTTCAAAGTGACAACCCCCCCCCCCAAAAAAAAGATAGCAACACTACTGTATTCACGAACAACATATAGGCTTTACAGCAATAAAATGTTTGTAATCATTTTGAAAAACCATAAACATAATTATATTCATTACGCTTATATACTGACAGTTGCTGGAGTAGTTTAGTACACGTAAACATGACACAAAGATTTGAAAACTTACTGTCGACACCAACAGCCGACGAAACTGCTTCCCATGCCTTTTCCTTCGCATTCATATCTTTGTACAATACATTCTGCGGGTCATACAGAATTTTATGTTTTTCCACCTCAACGATGAGACGAGTGTCATCCATGTCATGCGAGTTTCCCTCCAACGATGGGGAAAAACATATCTGATCGCATTATGCAAGTAAACACTGTTCATTTTTTTAAAACAAAATTGTTTTGAAATGATACAACTGAACTGTGAAATTGAAATGTTTCCTTTTGGCATGAATATAGCTTGTTGCTGGCATGCCGTTAAATCATTAAAAAAAATAAAAATAAAAAATATTTATGTAATGTACTAAATGTACAAAGTAGTTTAAATGTGCATAATTTTTTTATTTTATTTATTTATTAATTTTTTTTTTTTACAATTTCAGGTCAATCCATGTTCATTTTGCCCACACACAATCTAATCTAAATAGACTCGGTACGTAAACGATCGCTGCACTGCTGCAGACGCACCGCTCCTGGAATGCAATGACGGACCGCAACCGCGTGCAGTGTGAACGCTCTAATCCGTTAACATGGGTGCGTAAAAAAAATACGCAACGCATACGCACTGCAGACAGATTATGTGTGAAACAGGCCTAAATGTGCCAGTGCAGATGGGTGACATTCCAGTGGAAGCCAGCGTGTGGGCTTTTGTGGGTGTGTGTGGGCTGCTTCTACATGTCTACACATGTGTCTGAAGTCACCCGGAAGACCTGAGTCTGTTGTTGTTTTTGTATTTGCATATAGTGTAGCTTAAGGAAGTTATGTATAAATTAAACCTGACTCTGGTTTTTGTCATTCCTCATGTTGAGCATTCCTGAGCAAGGAATCATTATGAATTATGTTTGTGTTTTTATTTGTGAGTGTTTCTGTGTAAACTACATTTCAAAAGTTTGGGGTCAGTACGATTTTAAGATTAACTTGATCAAAAGTGACAGTAAAGACATTTATAATGGTAAACAAGATTTCTATCTGGAATAAAAGTATTTCTTTTGAACTTTCTAATCATCAAAGAAACCTGTATATAACATTGACAATAAATATTTCTTGAGCACCAAATCAACATATTAGAATGATTTCTGAAGGATCATGTGAAGAATAAATTAAATTCACAGCAATCGCAGGAATAAAATTAATTTAAAATATATTAAAATACATTTACATTTACATTTATTCATTTGGCAGACGCTTTTATCCAAAGTGACTTACAAGTGAGGAAATACAACAAGCGAGTCGTCATGATGAGGCAAATAGACAAGAAGTGCTCATAATACAAGTTATAGGCAGTGCTCAGATTATCCTAAGATACAATAGAGAGGGATTAGAGGAAGTGAAAGGATAGGGATAAGAATTTATTTTTTTTTTTTTTAAGATGAGGTTAAGTGCTCACGAAAGAGATGGGTTTTCAGCTGTCTTTTGAATATTGCCAGGGTTTCCGCATTCCGAATGAAGGCAGGAAGATCATTCCACCAGCAAGGGACAGTGAATGAGAATGTTCTGGAAAGTGAATTCGTGCCTCTCTGTGATGGTACCACAAGCCTTCGCTCCTTTAATGAGCTCAGGGTTCTGGTAGGAGTTTAGACTCGTAAAAGTGAGCGGAAGTAGGAGGGTGCTGAGCCTGTGGTAGGTCTGTAAGCAAGCGTCAACACCTTGAATTTGATGCAAGCAGCAAGTGGTAGCCAGTGAAGAGAGATGAAGAGAGGCGTGACGTGGGCTCTTTTGGGCTCGTTGAAGACGAGACGTGCTGCTGCGTTCTGAATCATTTGTAGAGGCTTGATTGTGCATGATGGCAGTCAAGCCAGAAGTGCATTGCAGTAATCAAGCCTAGAAATGACCAGAGCCTGGACCAGAAGTTGTGTTGCATGTTCTGTTAGAAAGGGCCTGATTTTCCTGATGTTGTATAGTGCAAATCTGCATGACCGAGCTGTCATTGCAATGTGGTCTTTGAAGGTCAGTTGATCATCAAGGATTACTCCAAGATTTCTGGCCGAATTTGATGGGGTAATTGAGGATGTGCCTAGCTGGATGCTGAAATCCTGATTTAGAGGCGGATTGGCAGGGAAGACGAGAAGCTCAGTCTTACAATATAATACAAAACAGTTATTTTCATATTTAACAATATCACTGTTTTTACTGTATTTTGATCAGATAAATGCATCCTTGGTGTGCACTTTGCAGAGACATATTCCCCCAAACTTTTGAATGTAGCAATATCTAGCAGATTTGTTTTGTTAATTGGATGCTATAATTTTTTAATAAGTATATTAAAGGAAAACATTGAATTTTAAATTTAAGTACTTTAAAAAAAAATCACTTTTAAATGTTTAACTTAAACTAGGCCCGCAATTGTTACACGACTACTGAACTAGCTACAAATGTGAACAATTAGTCACAAATTATAATGACTTAAGTCTCACTTAAGTAAGTTTGTAATGTGGCCTGTAAATTAGGGCTGCACAATATATCGCACGATATGAAAAATAACATTGAACTTGAACGCGATTATCGCTTAAACGCGATTCTTAGTGCGATTATGAAATTGCAAAGGCTGCGATTGTTTTTTTTTTTATGCGCAGCTTGTCAATGAGGTATGGCTCCAAATGCGAATCCATCTGCAAGCACTGCGAGGTTGAGTGGCTTATAATGTACATTTGAAAAAGCAACACGCGTCAAACTTCTTTTCAGACACGAGAAGCATTTATTAACATCTTGTCCAACAAAAGACTCCAAACTCACTTCATAACGACAGTTGAGCGTCCTTCTATGAGATGATGTGGCTTCTTACACAGAATAAGGCAGTCGTGTGTTTATTAGTCATGTTTAATTAATCAAAGCATTTCAATCTTCTGTTTATTCAGCTGCAGCGATATGATGCGTGTTATCATATGCGTGGCATATTTGGAGTTTCTGCGCAAGAGCGCCCTCTGGCTTTCAGATGGAGAAACATTTACTACTGATCACAGAGCCGTACAGCTCTGACAAGCTGTGCATTAAATAATCGCAGCCTTTGCCATATCGCATGCGATTTTATCACGATAAATTGTGCAGCCCTACTGTAAATGGTAAACATGTAAACATGAATCAGTCCATTTAACTTCAGTAATGTGATGTTTTTCCAAGT
Organism: Chanodichthys erythropterus; assembly: GCF_024489055.1. Taxonomy (NCBI): domain Eukaryota; kingdom Metazoa; phylum Chordata; class Actinopteri; order Cypriniformes; family Xenocyprididae; genus Chanodichthys; species Chanodichthys erythropterus. Next base: position 14,789,386 of record NC_090242.1, on the reverse strand, counting down.
GAAACTGGATATTCAACAAGAAAAACAAGTGTAGAATGGGACTGTTTTATATACCAAGGCTTGATTGGATTGAATGGGAGTTCAAAAAATAGCTATTAATATTATAAATATGTAATAAGTTTTTTTTAATAAGTTTTTACATTTTAATAAAAGATTACAAAAACAAACTATTTTATGTCTTTTGTATAAGTTAAGGTGAAATATCATCCACCACATCAGGGACTCAAAAATGAAAATTCTGTCATTAATTACTCCTCATGTCGTTCCAAACCCGTAAGACCTTCATTCATCTTCAGAACATCTTCTGTCACCGAACTTCTCAAGATCCAGAAAGGTACTCAAAACATATTAAAAATAGTCCATGTGACTACAGTGGTTCAAAGCGACGAGAATACTTTTTCTGCGCCAAACAAAATAATGACTTTTCAGCTGTATCTAGTGATGGCCGATTTCAGAACACTGCTTCCTGAAGCTTCAAAACTTTACGAATCTTTTGTTTCGATCACATATCAAACTGCAAAACTGCTGAAATCACATGACTTTGGTGCTCCGAACTGCTGATTCGAAACAAAAGATTCATAAAGCTTCATGAAACAGTGTTTTGAAATCGGCCATCACTAGATATTGTTGAATAAAGTCATTATTTTGTTTTGTTTTTTGGCGCACAAAAAGTATTTTCATCACTTAATAATAAGCCTTTTCCTTGAACCACTGTAGTCACATGAACTGTTTTAAAAACGAAAATAAAAGAAATGGGCAAACAGCAGTATTGATAGATATGAGTTTTGACATGGAAAAAAAGAAAATAAGATAATAATGAGCACCTCCTCCACCATGTTGCCTTCAAATAAAACAGTTGTCATGCCAACTTGCTACTGTAAACCGAGGCTCTTCTGATTGGTCCACTGTTTTGAAACTGACATTGAGTTGAAATTCTTTTAACTTGAAACAAACAATCAAAAGAAACACTCAAAGTACTAAGAAAACATTTTGGTCTGGTGGCTAACAGTAAGTCTGGACCAGTGTGACCTGCAGCTCACGTCTGATGAGTGGAAGAGGCACTGATCACCTAATTACCGCTGGCAGGCGACAGCACACTTGACAAATCAGCGGTGGTCTAAAACTAAAAAAAAAACAACATTGGAAAGGATACACAAATATTATTCAAAATTATGTAGTTTTGAAGGCACAAACATGCACGTTCACGTCAGAGCCATAGCCTGGTGGGCAGCGCTCCAACTTTCCAAGCAATCCAAGTTTGTGGTTCTATCCTGATCCTGTGCTCCTTTCTCCTCCCCTATCCCTTCCTGTCTCCCCTTGACTGTATTGTCCAATAAAGGCAAAAACGCCCAAAAACATAACTTTAAAAAAAAAAAAAAAAAATTTTTTTCTCACAGAGTGACTTATCCAGATTTTCCCAGAACGCGGAACATGATAGCTGCCAGACCACAAGGAGAACAAAACAGATTTTTTTTAATAAAATTAATTTGTTTTTTCACACTCTTCTCTCTCTCCTTCTTTATTTCAGTTACTGAAAGGATGGAACAAGACTAAAGATGTTTTGTGCACAGCTCAACACACCTCAAAACAGCACAGCACACAAAAATCTCTGCAAGCTTTAGTGTGCAACACCTTTTTAAGGAAACCAAAATTATTTTTTTTTTTTTTTTTTTTTTTTTTTTTAATGTTATAGACCGATTTATTGTCAGTTTCATAATGCACACAAAAGTTCTTAACCAAATAACTTATTGGTTTAAAACTGTTTGTTATGATCACAGAATTAACCCTAATATTAGATGACTGTACTTTATCTCACTTCACAACTTACCAAATAAATTAATCTAATTAAAGATGTAATATAAGTCTAAGGTGTCCCCTGAATGTGTCTGTGAAGTTTCAGCTCAAAATACCCCATAGATTTTTTTTATAAATTTTTTTAAACTGCCTATTTTGGGGCATCATTAACTATGCACCGATTCAGGCTGCGCCCCCTTTAAATCGCACGCTCCCTGCCCCCCAAGCTTTCGACTATAAAACAGTGCAAAAACAAAGTTCATACAGCTAATATAACCCTCAAATGGATCTTTACAAAATGTTCGTCATGCATACTGCATGTATGTGTCAGATCATGTGAGTATAGTATTTATTTGGATGTTTACATTTGATTCTGAATGAGTTTGATAGTGCTCCATGGCTAACGGGCTAATGCTACACTGTTGGAGAGATTTATAAAGAAAGTTGTGTTTATGCATTATACAGACTGCAAGTGTTTAAAAATGAAAATAACGACGGCTCTTGTCTCCAGCTCAGCTCCAACCATTAATCCTGGCTGCCCTTGTGTAATGCCTTGAACATAAGCTGGCATATGCAAATATTGGGGGCGTACATATTAATGATCCCGACTGTTAGGTAACATATGCTGAAATTCGCCTGTTTTTCGGAGTTCTTTTAAACAAATGAGATTTACATAAGAAGGAGGAAGCAATGGAGTTTGAAACTCAATGTATGTCTTTTCCGTGTACTGAACTCTTGTTATTCAACTAAATTCATTTGTTCAAGGTAAATTCAAATTTTGATTCTAGGGCACCTTTAACTTTGATATTTGATTTGATGTTGTTAGAATTAAGAGATTGTGGAGTGTTACAACAGACAATAAACGTGCACAGCTACATAGGAAATTGGTTGCCATGTAGGGAAAACAGTCAGTTGTAAGAATGTTGACCAATTAGAAGTAAGCATTCTAAAGTGCTGTATAATCATTTAAAATATGGTTATGTTATAAAAGCTTTTTAAATGTTTTCTTCTAATTTAGTTATTTCTCAGTTTACAATTGTTAAGGTGTAAAAAAAAACATTCTGTAGGTATAGGGCCAGACCATTACTGAGCATTAAAGGGTTAGTTCACCCAAAAATGAAAATTCTGTCATTTATTACTTTCCCTCATGTTGTTTCACACCCGTAAGACCTTCGTTAATCTTTGAATCACAAATGAAGATATTTTAGTTGAAATCCGATGGCTCAGTGAGGCCTGCATAGCTAGCAATGTCACTTCCTCTGTCAAGATCCATAAAGGTACTAAAAACACATCTAAATCAGTTAATCTGAGAATACTTTTGGTGCGGCAAAAAAACAAAATAACGAGTTATTTAGTGATGACCAATTTCAAAACACTGCTTCAGAAAGAATCGGAGCATAAATGAAACAGTGTATCGAATCATGAATCGAATCGTGGGTCAAACCGCCAAACTGCTGAAATCACGTGACTTTGGCGCTCCGAACTGCAGATTCACTGTGCTCCGATGCTTCCTGAAGCAGTGTTTTGAAATCGGCCATCACTAAATAAGTCATTATTTCATTTTTTTGCCACACCAAAAGTATTCTCGTCGCTTTTTAATATTAATATTAAACCACTGTACTCACATGAACTGATTTAAATATGTTTTTAGTACCTTTATGGATCTTGACAGAGGAAATGACATTGCTCCCTATGGAGGCCTCACAGAGCCATCGGATTTCAACTAAAATATCCTAATTTGGGTTCTGAAGATTAACGAAGGTCTTACAGGTGTGAAATGACATGAGGGTAAGTAATAAATTACAGAATTTTCATTTTTGGGTGAACTAACCCTTTAAGTTTGATTCTACAGCCCTTGTTGGCTGTTTAACTTGATCCTCTGCTGGATCAGGACTTCAGTAACGTGGTGCTGGATTAAAATGCTCACCTTCTGCTACAAGCTATGGAAATCCTACATGACAAGAGTTTGACAGATGAAAGCTTTTGTTTTAGTTTTGTTTTTTGTTTTTTTGTTTTTTTTGGCTAGTAAGTAATTATTAAATCACCCTAGGCTAGAGAATTGGGCAACCACATCTCAGCTCAAACTTTTGAAACAGGTAGCAAATTCAAAATATCTTTATTAGGTGCACGACTTTTGCTTCCATAATGTCAAATCAACAAACCAACACTGTTTCAAATCAATATGAATGTAACCCTAGCACTAAACGTTATTGGATTTTGATTTTGGATTCATGAAGATTAATAACAAATTGTCAGTGATACTGTGTTGACAATAGGTATAAACCTGTTGTTTCTTCATGTATATGACAATTATGTTCTCAAAATGTGTTTATAGTGCCAAGATAATAAAATGAATGTTTGGAAATCCCCACTTCTTGTTTGTTTGCTGTGTATTTGATTTTGATTATGTGTGAAGGGGAAGTATGAAGGGGAATATGTATGCATCATGAGTAGAGTGCATGATATTCTAGTAGGTTCCTGTGCAACCAGTAAAACAACTTGTGTATGCGATACCTAGCTAACATATTAGAAATTCAGAGGTACTGTATCTCAGGAGTTTCATAATCTGTACAAAAGGATACAAAATAATGGAGACAATTGCAACACCTAATCTAAAGTGTTTAGAGTTTTGCTTCTTGGAAATATTTTGAATATCTTAACTGTAACGTTTTAATTTTATATAGTGATATTCTGTTCTTTATTTGGGAACAAATTTTATGTTATTTTGCACAGTAAAAAAACTATTAGAATTATTTTCTTAAAAAAACATTTATTAAATCTCTTTTTGCCATTAAAGAAAAAAGAAGAATTGTGAAATAATATGACAGAAACAAATCAAGGTTATTTATCCATTTTAAAAATAACATATAAAAAATAATTACAAAAAAAGTTCTATGCTGTCAAAGTATCAGTGCTTCTTCATAGAGTCTTGCTAAAAAATTAACAAAAATGTACCATTGTTTACAAATCAAGGGTATTTACAGACTAAACACAAACTTTTTTTTCCCTGAGCTGACCCTTTTCATGTTTATATACATTTAATGCAAAAGGTTTAATTGCTAAAAAGTATCCGTCGCGTCCATCCTCAACATTTCTGTTTTCAGTTCAACTTTTCAAAAATCCTTGAGTGATGCAATGAGAGAGTCTGATTTGGCAAGATTATGACATTGACCAAGGTGAAAAACTGCAAATTCTTAAAATGTCTGCCCACTTTCCAGTCTATAGGGCAGGTGTGCCAGAAGGAATCTGATGTGGTCCGATGTCAAAGGTGGAGATGCCGAGATTTCCTTTGCTCCAGTGTTTGATGGTGCCATCACTTTCTCTAACTTTCTTCCATGCTTCATGGTCAAAGAGAGCGGAGTGTCTTCACTGTAACTGGGGGGTCTGACGCTCATGCTTTCATGGTTGTTTGTCATAGGAACTTGTGCCTGTTTAGGTTGAAAGGGCTTGTGTATATCCCTGTCCAGAGAATGCTTGAGATAGCTGTTTCCTTGGAACATCTGGAGCTTCTTTATACCATTATCTCGAGGGATCATATCAGAAAGGTTTCTGAAAGGGCTCTTCAGACTCATATTGGCTGGCTCCTCACATGTGGTGGAACTCTCGGATGTTTCCGAGTGCGATCGCATGGATAACTTGTGTGCGGGTTGTGCTTCGGGTTTGGTTGGGTTTTGAGGAACAGGCCCATTTCCCGTAAATGCCTGGTTGGAAACCAGTCCTCTCCTAATGAGCTCCTGTAGAAGCTTTAGAGGAATCTGAATCTCCATTTTGCCATTGGGATCTACGGGTGGGTGTCCAAGGGCACTCCTTTGGTTTAAGATCCCTCCTAACTTAGGTGTAGGTGCACCAGTAGACTCTTCCTTCCACCAGTCAGCGTATAGGTCTCGTTCCCGTGCTTTCATAGAGAATGCTTCGGAGTAGTTCATTCTACGATTGAATAGATTCACTGAAGGAGGACTTGCTCTACGTGGGACTGGATTGGCATTGGACGTGAGATCAATGACATCAGTGATCACTGGACTCTGTCCTGCTCGGACAGTCCCTGCACTTCCTTCTCCCGAGGTAGTTTCATCCACCGTTTCCTCTTGTTCTGCACCTTCTTCGGTCGTCAAACCCCTTGGAGGGTAGAGAGGTGAAGCTTCGTTGAGGAATTTGGGCTTTTTAGAGGGAGGTGGGGCGAAAGATGATGGCGTGTCACTCAGCGTCTCAAGACTGTTTTCTTTCCGACTGAGGTTGAGAGGTTCCTCCAAACCGGATGATGACTTGTACTCTTTTGCCAGGTAGCGTAGCCTATCTAATGGCTGTTTACAGATCTGATCCTCCACAGAGGACGTGCCCAAGTATGAGGCAGGTGTTTGGGGAACATCTTGAGAAGGGTTGAGGCTTAGCTGGGGCAGTGCAGATTCTCGAAGAGCGATATAATTGGGTAGAGATGTACTGCCGTGTGGCAAGTATGAAGCGACGTTCAAAGGCATGTTAAAAACCTGTCTCTGATGCTCAGGAAACATGTTCGGAGAGGTCTTGAGAGGAAAAATAAACAAGAGTAGCATTTCATTAACTCAACACTGTCATAAAACCTGCTGTTTCCATTTCTAGAATTTTGTTGTGTTCAAAATGTTTCAAGGATTAGTTCACTTTCAAATGAAAATTAGCCCAAGTTTTACTCATCCTCAAGCCATCCTAGGTGTATATGACTTTCTTCTTTCTGATGAACATAATCAGAGGTATATTAATAAAAATCCTGACTCATTCGAGCTTTAAAATGGCAGTGAGCGGGATCAATGAGTAAGAGATGAAGAAAGTGTCTCCATCCACATCCATCCACATGTACTCCACTCCACGGCTAATAATGGCCTTCTGAAGCTAAGCGATGCGTTTGTGTAAAAAGTTCTGAAGTAAAATATCTAGCTTCCACCAGACAGAAAAAAAAAAAACAGAACTGGTGTCATGTCAGTTAAACTTCTTCCGTAAATTGAATAGGGAAGGCGTAGGATGTAGCGTAACCTTTTTGAACTGCGAGAGTTTAACACGTTCTTCTTGAGTTGAATACGGAAGGCGGAAGCTAGATATTTTACTTCATAACTTGTTAAATATGGATTTATTTATTTATTTATTTTTACACAAATGTATCGCTTTGCTTCAGATGACCATTATTAACCCCCCAGAGCCGCGTGGAGTACGTTTATGATTAACGGATGTGGATGGAGGCACTTTCTTCAGCTCTTATTCGATCCTGCTCACTGCCATTATAAAGTTCGGATGTGTCAGGATATTTAAAGGAACACTCCACTTTTTTTGAAAATAGGCTCATTTTCCAACACCCCTAGAGTTAAACAGTTGAGTTTTACCGTTTTCGAATCCATTCAGCCGATCTCCGGTTCTGGCGGTACCACTCTTAGCATAGTTCATTGAATCTGATTAGACCGTTAGCATCGCCCTTAAAAGTGACCAAAGAGTTTTGATATTTTTCCTATTAAAAACTTGACTCTTCTGTAGTTAAATCGTGTACTAAGACCGACAGAAAATGAAAAGTTGCAATTTTCTAGGCTGATATGGCTAGGAACTATACTCTCATTCAGGCGTAATAATCAAGGAACTTTGCTGCCGTTCCATGGCTGCAGCAGCGCAATGATATTACGCAGCGTCTCTCACAAACGTCTCCATGGTTGCACGGCACGTTCCCTGTGCAAGCAGGGGTTCACGGGCGCTGCGTAATATCATTGCACTGCTGCAGCCATGGAACGGCAGCAAAGTTCCTTGATTATTACGCCTGAATGAGAGTATAGTTCCTAGCCATATCAGCCTAGAAAATTGCAACTTTTCATTTTCTGTCGGTCTTAGTACACGATTTAACTACAGAAGAGTCAAGTTTTTAATAGGAAAAATATCAAAACTCTTTGGTCATTTTTAAGCGCGATGCTAACGGTCTAATCCGATTCAATGAACTATGCTAAGCTATGCTAAAAGTGGTACCGCCAGAACCGGAGATCGGCTGAATGGATTTGAAAACGGTAAAACTCAACTGTTTAACTCTAGGGGAGCTGGAAAATGAGCCTATTTTCAAAAAAAGTGGAGTGTTCCTTTAATATATCTCAGATTGTGTTCATCAGAAAGAAGAAAGTCATATACACCTAGAATTTAGGGTGAGTAAAGCTTGGGCTAATTTTCATTTGAAAGTGAACTAATCCTTTAATATATTAAGTTTTTAAAATTTCATACCTGAGGAAATGCCGGGAGGTGTCGGAAATCTGCCCGTTTGCCATTCCTGGGGTATTCATGCTCAAAGTCGTAACTGCTGGAGTGGAAGCGCTTTTGTGATCGAGGCATCCTGAAGACAATATCGTCCCTATATCCATTTTGGTGACACTCATAAGGAAGAAGTAGCCTGGTTGGACAAAGAGAAGAAAATGTTTTTAAATAATTATATTATTAATAATATTTTTTTTTTACTACATAAAAATGTAGGTCACACTTTAGATTAGGTTCCAATTCTCACTATTAACTAACTATTAACTATGACTTTTGCCCCAATAAACTCTTAATTATGGCTTATTAGTACTGCTTAATAGTTAGTAAGGTACAGTAGTTGTAAAGTTTAGCTGTTGGGTAGGTTTAAGGGATGTAGATTAAGGTCATGCAGAATAAGTCATTAATATGTGCTCTATAAGTATTAATAAACAGCCAAAATGCATGCTAATAAGCAACTAGTCAATAGTGAGAATTGGACCCTAAACTAAAGTTACCAAAATGTAAACAGCTGCTGTTTAAAGGTCAATTCACACTTCACAGACAGACGCAGACCAACACTGACAGTCACGAGATAATAGCACATCACTTCTCAGACATCCCAAGAGCGACAAATGGCGTTTCAGCATGTTTGTCATCAATCATTCAAATTCGACAAATTGTTGTGTCTCTCTTTGCAATGTATATTGGCCCTAAGGTTACATGCACTTACTTTTCATAGTGTCTGCGAGTGCAGGTGGCTGCACTGGTGCTGCGTGGGTTTCCTCCAAGTATGTTGTAAACTTTCTTCCACAACTGCTGCGTAGTAACCTGGACATCACACACACAGAGTGTGTATATTTATAACTGGCACATGGAAGTCAACAAAACATTTTTCTTGGGAGTAATCGGAAGTTATTAATACCATTCGAAGTATGCAATTAAAGGAAGCAACAAATAATTAAATAGCCATTGCGGTTTATGCAAAAGAACCCTGGATCACTTTCCTGTCATGCAGTGACATTATTGAAAGTCTAAAGAAAGTCCAAGATGGAGTCATTTGTTTTGAAAGTTGTCTTTTTACCTGTTGATAGCCTCCTAGCTCCTTCACCGTCTTGTACATTAGGAACATATCAACTGAAAAAGAAAAGAAAATGTCCATTTTAATACTCTGAAATCAGCTTGTTTTAGACATACGTTCACTACTTGTCTCTCTCACTCACTCTGTTTGAAGCCTAGATGAGGTATTCTCTCAATTGGTGTGTCTCTCTGTTTCATAAAGAGGTAGAGGTCTTTGAGGAATCTCTCCTCTGTCATCTCCTCTCCCGATTCTGAGCTCCTCTCCTGCAGGCCGTCCCGTTCCATCATTCTGACCTGGAAATAAAGTATCAGCATATTGTTAATATGCTACCATAAGAACATTCTGTGTTCTAAAAGGTCAAATCTTCTCCAGATACACTACCAGTCAGTTCGATCACATTTTCTTTATTATTATTATTTTCCGCAATTTAGAATGTCAAAGTCAATCATTTAATTGGAAAATCTTCTAATTAAATGAATGTATAATAATGAAAATAATAATAAAACATATTTGTGCTAAGAAATTCTTAAGTAGACTAGTTTCACAGACACGGCTTAAGCTAGTCCCAGACTAAAGTACATGTTTGAGTTGTTTTAACTGGCATATCTTAAAATATATCAGTGTTTTGTCTTAAGATGCACATCAGTAATGTTTGTGTGTGTGTGTTTTGCTTAAATGTCCTAATTGAACTAATGCTTAATCTTGGCTTAATCTAAGCCCTGTCTTTGAAACCGGGTTTGAATGTCTTCGAAGCTATAGTTTTGAAAATGAAAACTTTAAGATTAAAAGATTTTTAATTTCATGAAAAAAAAAAAAAATTCTGTGTCTAAACTTTAGTATATATTTATAGACAAACATGAGATAAAAAAAATAATATTGTATTTAAATTTCACTATATTTTATTAACATGTATTATAAATATTTTATTTTTAATCCCTGAAATGATGATATTATAATAGGCCTATTTATTTATTAAAATTAGTCTTAATTAAACTTGATGTACAATGTCCCTAATGCATTATTGACCAAATGAACAGAGTAAATTATGCAATAAAAACCAATAAACTTTTTCAACCCATCCTTAACCTGTTAACTTTGCTAATCTTAAATATTAAATCAGTACTAACATAATCAATCTAATGTTCTTCTTTTATCATTATATCAAACCTTCCATTTGTCTAAGATTTGTGTGCCTATCTCAAATTCATATCTTAATCAAGTTTGAGATGTTCTCGATCTGTCATGATCATCTCATGCACTCTGTGTACCATGATTTGTTACGGACTATCTAATCTAAACATGTCTGACGCACACGATGCTTATCCGCGCACGAGAAGGCAGCTTGATGGCAATGATAAATATCTTTTTGTTGACAGCCCTCAAGACACTTCTTCTCATCTTTCCTTACTCTTTGCATATTTACCACCACCAAAATACAGCCCTCTTTCTTGCTTATAATCTTTAATCTCATGTTTATAAAATTGTGATCATTTATGTGTTTGTTTCTGACCCTCCAGTGTGATGCATAAGCTCTAAACATTGTCAGGCCTTTAAATATGTGCATGAACAAAGCTGTGGAAGCAATTACTTGACTCGAGATTTTTTTTTTTGTCTCATTGACAACTCACTAATCCGACACTGATGATGACTGATAATCATTCACTCCAAGCACATTATTACATACTATTCATCTTTAATCATGATGTAAACCGTTGAACACAATCATGTGGTATTTTGTTAATATATAACCAATATATATATAATGTTTGCTGAGATTTAAAACGAACCAGAGCTTGCAATGATTTACTTTTGTCTTTTCGATGAAAGTCAATGGGGTCCAAAACAACATTGGACTTTCATTATATAGACAAATATTGCCCTTAGGTGACCTTTATGTTTGACTCAAAATTAGCATAATCCACTTTGTCTTACCTGTGTCTCCTCAGATTTATTTCAATGGGATGATGGTTTGCTGGATAGCTCCTAAATGGAGAAGAATGTAATCCAAGGAAAGTTTAGCCAAGTATTCGGCCCTTTGCAAACTAAACAAGCAGTTTGTTTCGCACAAGCGCTTTGTGATGCCTACATGTCGTTCCTCTACACTTGAATGAAATCATAGCTTCTTAGCTCTGAGATTTCTATTCAACCGCCTTCCTGATTGGAATGTTAGGTTGGACAGGTTCTTCCTGTTCTGAAGACAGCTGCCAAAACCTCCGAGTATAAATATCACTGATAATTACTCTGAGATTATTACACTAATATGTGCGTCATCAACGTTTCTTCTTCCCAGGAAAAACTAGTGATTATGTTTCTTACAAATACATTTTTTTTTAACACCACATGAAATAATTTCCCCACCCAACATTATCTAAGCTGGAATGACATTGCATTTCAGTGATGTGAAGGTTTATGTCAATAAAATGAACATTTGTTCTTAGGCAGTTTTGCATAATGTACCCACCACGCAAAGCACGTAATTGTGTGTATACAATATATTATATATATATATATATATATATATATATATATATATATATATATATATATATATATATATATATATATATATATATATATATATATATATATATATAAAATGTTTGCTGAGATTTAAAAAGAACCTGAACTTGCAATGATTTACTTTTAAAAATAAAGTAGAAAAAAAAATGCTTTCATGTGACCATTGATCAGTTTTATACATTACACTGGTCTTGTTCAGATGTTGTTTTTTCACTTTAGACACTTTCTAAGGCATTGCTCATTTAAGTATCAACATAGTTGGTAACATTATAACAATAGACGCAAGTGTATTAATAGGCAACGTACATTTGGAATGCATACTGAGCTCATAATTTGCTAATGGAATTTGCTTAAGTTGAAATCTGCTAATTATTCATATCAGACTTTGGTATCGCAACAAATCTGAGCATAGTTTGAGACATTATTGAAGAGATGAAATAAAAATTCAGAAAACTGAAAATGAAGGCTTTTTTGAAAGTCAATGGGTTCAAAGTTGTTTTGATCTTATCTTTGATCTGATCTTCAATGAGTGAATTATGACAAGAGTTTTCATTTTTGGGTGAACTAACGTTTTAAGAACTTGTGTGAGATTACGGTGTTTTTTTTCTGAGAAGAAAAACATAAGAAGCATGAGACATTTAAAGGGTTAGTTCACCCAAAAAAGAAATTTCTGTCTTTAATTACTCACCCTCATGTCATTCCAGACCCGTAAGATCCATAAATGTGGTAATTTCATTGCTTTCTATTGAGGATAAAAAAAAAAAAAAACCCTCTCAGATTTCATCTTAATTTGTGTTTCAAAGATGAACGAAGGTCTTACGGGTTTGTAAAAACAAGAGGGTGAGTAATGAAGTGACTTTAAGTTTAAAGTAATTTTTGGGTGAACAAATCTTTTAATCTCATTGTTGTCTGAAAGAAACAATTGTTCTTATGTAATGCGTTATTGCTAGACAATACAGTTTTGTTGGAAAGGACTTCTTGTGGTTTAGGTGGACTTAAACTTACTCACTGTCTGTCTGCAGGTTCATCTTAAGTTGGCACTTGAGATTGCTTTTCTCATTTCCATGCAATGAAAAAACAACACCACAAACAGAACCTGTTCTCCCATTTCCCTGAGTGGAAAATATGTCACTACACAAATAAAAAACAGAGACAGCTTAGAATGTAATTATGTAAGACTATCGCAGCACCCTTAGTAGACATAGCTGTCAACTATGGCATGCTAAAAACAGTGTTAAAATGAGTCCATTTGTCATGTTTAAAAGCATTCATTGGTAGTGATGCTTGACAGAATGTTGTGACCTGAAGTGCGACAGTGTTGACATGTTTGTTTGTCAGTGTTTTGTAGGTGGGACAGACTAATTGTGTCGTCTGTGTTTTGCTTTTGCTTGTCCACACTAACACTACTATATTTTTAAGGGCTTACGCTACAATAATACCACAATTTTCTTGTCTTGAAAAACCTGTTTTGTTTTCTTATTGAAACACCGGCTCCTGGAAAATCTATAAGCGTATACAGTGGCTCCAGGAAGTATTTTGTTCTTAAGACACACTTAAAAAGATATATTAGAAACCAGGTGTCATTTATTATGTGAAATATAGTACAAGTACACTTTGTAAAGCAAAACATTTCACAGAAATAAGCTTGTTATAGGTTTTAAATGATACAAAATGTTTCAAAATGAACACAAAATACTACAGTACATGCAACTGAAATCATCTTGAGAGCAGCTGGTTAAAAGTCTTTGCAAAAATGTCTCAGAGAAGTCAAAACGGTAACACTTTATTTTACGGTACAAATTATGCATAATTACAAGTAACTAACCCTGAACCTAACCCTAACTGTACAATTAGTTAATTAATGCTAAAAATAAAGTTTAACCCTCAAATCTGTTCATTTTTGTATCTAATGGGCAGTAGCTTTTTTAAAGATCGATCTAAGATTAGATCACAGCTGATTACACTGCAGCACATTTACGTTAATGCAAAAGGACGTTGCGGGAAAAAGTCCCCTTGAGAAATATGCAGAGCATAATTTCCTCATTTCTTTCTTAGACATCCTGATTAGCAACTATGTGAGATGATGAATTGATTGGCAGTAAATCAAAAACCTATTTCCTGGCAGCATCTTTTTCTGAAATTTTTACAACAGTTTCCACATTTTTCTTGTCTGTTCAAGAGGATTTTTTTTTGGGTCATGCACATACATTCTCAAAAACACGTGACATGCTTGAGATGCATCCTTCCGTAGGGACGTTTATACTTTTTGCATTTTTTGAGATGTGCAATTTGTTTTTGTATGCAAGAGGAAACGTGCAGTTGTCAAGAAGGTTTCTTTTTATATAATCAGATGATGCCAATTTTTTAAACAATTTGACATATCTTCACAAAAATTGGTACGTATTACCTTTAGAAGGTCCTGAAGGTACCTGAGAAGATTCAACACAGCGCCACCTACTGTTCCACAGATATAATGTTTTTTGCAAAAATGCTTTTGAAAACATTTTCCAAAATGTGTATGCTTTATGACAAATTATTCCCTGGCTAATGTCAATTCCAACGATGTGTCAATTGTCATTTTCCTTAAATGTCCCTGTCCGCCATATTGAAATAAATGAAAAACAGTTTTTTCGTTACTCCTCCCACAAATTTTGTCCACTTTTGTCCAAAATCAACTCAGATGATCGCATAGAAATGACTGAATGGATTTTTGATATTTTGATACATTCCCGAGATATTCGTCTCTGAATGTGACCTTGCTTGTGTTCGTTGTCTTATGCTAGTTAGCTTAGCATGCTAATTGCTTAGCATTCTAACCAGTTGTCATTCTCTTTAATGTGGCTCTTCAGCTATCAAGTTAACCATGAGCTTAATTAGCATTAAGTTAGCTTAGCATGCTAATATGGTTAGCGTGCTAAGTAATGCCTTTTTTTGTAAATTCTTTCTTACACTAAAAGTTCTCTTCCACAGCCTGTTGAACGTGTATCCTGAAAGAGCTCAATGTGTAAAGCCAGATGCCTGAAGAGCACTGTGCCTAAAGATAGTGGGTTCGAATCCTGGGTGGAGCAGTTTTTTGAAATTGTGATTCCTTTGTTGCCTCTTGGATTAGAAATAGATGTTTTTTGTTTCATGTTGTGTTCATTTTCATCTAAGCTTCTCTACATTGAGTTCATTCTTGCCTATAATTCTGAACCAGCTGTTTCATGTTTGTTCATTTTCTGCTGTTTTTCCTCTTCCTGCTCTGTATTGCGCTACAGCATGATGAGCTGCAGAATGATCTAAAGTAGTTATTAAATATATTCAGTGCAGTTTTATAAAAATTCTTCATTTTGAGTTCATTTTCACATGAACTAATGAACTTCGGCAGTTGTGTCAGCATTCACCTGCACAGTGGTGCAATGAGATGAGAAATGGACATTGGACCCGGAGGTCGTGGGTTCGAATCCTGTGTGGGGTGCCTTTGTACAATTGTGTGTAATGGGTCATTTTGATACCTTTTTTATCCAAATAAGCATTGTACTAATCTTTATTCCTCTTGAATGAGATACAAGTGTTTTTAGTTCATTCCGTGTTCATTCTCTGAACTTCTATTGATTTTCATTTCATTTCCACCTGTCCTTCTGAACCAGCTGTTTTGCATGTACATTCAATTTCTGCTGTTTTTGCTCTTCCTGCTCCGTATTGCGCTACTGCCCCTTCTGGGGCTTGGCCCCGAATTGCTGCTTGCAGCTATATTTTTATTACTGTTTTTTGAGCAGTTGTTATCATTCACCAGTGGCAAAATGCATGATCTGTTGACACTCGGTCCAATTTATCGCTGTTCGGTGGCTTGCTACCTGTCCTAGTGAAAACACAAAAGATATACATCCAGAGAATTATATAGCTTTACGTGGATTAAAATTGCTCTTTGAATGTTATTTGAACATCGTTTTCATGTCAGTTTTGACTTGTGAATGATTTATCTGGATCAGTCAAAAACACAAAGATCACAATATGTTCTTTTATGCAAAATCATATTAATATTCACGAGACAAGCATTTGCTACCTCACCCTCCTTGAACTAGTCATCCGATTCAAATAAGTCTCTGATAGTTTTCAGAAAATGACGTGGGAGTCAAAAGCATTTAAAATATGCTATCGACAGGTTCTCATGATTGGCATTATCAGATGAACAGAATTGAAACAAGATCTGTTTTCAAAGTACAAATACCAATGTTTAGAATGTCAATGGAGCATTTACACCTGCATCAACATTACAGTTCTTGTAGTGAAAGTTTCCTTGGATTCTATTATTTTCTAAAGCAATTGCTTATAAAATATCATACTTAGTGAGCTTTGTTTGCACTGATTATTGCTCTGTAAACTGTTTGTTAATTGGGGTGATTCAATTCTCGTATCGTATAACCATATGTCATGTGAACAGCTGACACAGTGACTCAGAAAACCGATTCATTTCTCTTATTCTTTTGAGAAGAGATATCCATCTAAATTTCATATAATACAAAAACATAATCAGATAGATAACATGAACAGAGGGTATGCATAGATGTCACTTTCCCGCCAGACTGAGTGGCAAAAGAGCCTGCTGCTTGACTGGTTTTAATAGAGGAAACTGCGAAAATGCGAGTAAAACAAATGATTACATTGAAGGTTGGGCTCGAAAGTGTTCCTTATGACATGTCAGAGAAACCTAATCCATGCATATTGACATGCAGCCAGAAATCATGTTTTTCTTGAAATTTCGACATTGGGGAAATACATAAAGCAAATCTGCCTGTGAATATTTTATATAACTACAATATAGGTAAGTCTAAATCCGAGTGATCACTTATATATCAATGTTATATATATCGTCATATCATACATTCCAAAAAAAAAAAAAAAAATATATATATATATATATATATATACATATATATATAAAATATAAAAATATAAGATGATAAATATTTAATTGATGAGTTGTCAACGCAAAATATATAACAATACAATATATAGGGTATGATTTTACCCCAAAATCCAACATTTCGACACAAAATGATAACTGCAAATCCACGTTTTTCTACCTGCAGTCCAGTTGCTTCTGTGAATTGCAGTGATCAGTTTGCATCTTTTTTTCTGTAGCTTTCGGCAGTCCGTAAAAATATACCTCAGGTTTCTCGTCAAAACTATTTGTACAGTCAATCGCAAAGCTCTTTCCCATTTTGGATGTGTTTTGTGTAGCATTCCCACTGACATTTGCATTGACTCTTGTTTTGAGAAATATTTGCCTGATGGTTGCAGAGAAATCTTTATTGGGAAGTAAGTAAAATTCAAGAAACATTATGCAGTAACAACATTTATAGAGGAAAAAGTTATAATAAATACAAATATATGCTCTGTAACTGTATATAACCTACAGTGGGGTCTGAAAGTCCACTTTTCTTTTCCTTTCTTTTCTTAAGTAGTGCACTTTTTCAGTTAAAAATTGTTAGTAAGTGAGTAAGCAAGCTATTAGTAGGCTATTTGGTATGTCCTTTTGCTTCAATAGATTTCAACAGCACCCACACACTTTTTCAGCAGCATAGGTTTCAGAAGTATATTTTCCATCCATTTTTCCAATAGGGATTTCAAAAAAGTCTTCATTAAAGCATTATAAGCCTACTCATTACTCAACTACTCATTTTCGAATGTTGATTTATATATATATATATATATATATATATATATATATATATACACACACACCCACAAATATTTAAGTATTAAGTAAGGAGATCAACTCTTTACTTAATACTTATGTAATTCGCAGTGCTTCATGGGAGTGGGCGGAGCTAAAGTGAACTTTGCCGCATTTTGCTTTTTGTGGAATTTTCTGTAAAACGTCATGGATAATTTTAAAAATCAGATGAAATAATGTGGTCTGGCAGCTTCAACGGAATCAAATACCATCGATCAACAACCTCGTAGCTACAGTAAAACTTTTTTAAAGGTTTATAAGTAAAAATCAATTTCCCTATGGAGAAAGTGAATGGAGTTTTTACTCACGAAACCCAACTTAGCACTCAATGACAGCAGCACTAAAGCTGACATCAACAAAACCTGATATCTGTAGTGTAATTTGAGAAATATGTCTTCTTAGGTAACACTTTATTTCGATTGTCCACTTTAGACATTCTACTAACTTTGCAACTACATGTCTGCAACTACCTCTCATTAGAGTATTAGTAGACTGTTTGAATAATATCTGCCAACACTTTACTTTGATGCTCCGCCAACATACATTCTGCATACTGTAAGTAACTGTGCAACTACATGTCAACTTATTCTACTAACACAATCACCTAACCCTAACCTAACAGCCAACAACAGTCTATGAAAATGAAAATTCTCTCATTTACTCACCCTCATGCCATCCCTGATGTATATGACTTTATTTCTTCAAATAAACACAATTTTTTTTATTTTTAGGCAAATAATCCATCTCTGTGAGTCCATATAATGCCATTGAATGGTTGTCGCTCCACTTTGACACTTGAAAAACCACACACAGCGATCGTGACGGTAACCATATGACCCCAGTAGATGAAACAATGACTTCTGAAGTGAAATGATAGGTGTGTGTATGAAAAATAATTTTTTTAAACTATAAATCACTGCTTCTGGTCTACTGTTATACAAGCATTCACATGTGGGACATTATGACGTGACATAAGTGTGTTGTGAAGCTCATGTGAGAAGTGGCGGCCCTATTATGAGAGCTTCAGAACACACTTATGTCACAGCATCCCTCTTGTGAACGGTTTTTCATGTGTGTTTACGGTATCTGAAGAAATATACATATACAAGTCATATACATCGGGGAAGGCATGAGGGTGAGTAAAACTGATCTCAGACTTTTGGACCCCACTGCATATCAAGTGCATTTGTGGACACAGTTCTGAACACGTGCTACTTACATACAATATATTGCAGTATTGTGCACACATGAGAAAAATTGTGAGTAAATCACTGAAAGGCCTCCGTTGATTGGCTGAGAGAAACATCTGTTGGTCATCTATCGGTTCTCTAAACAGTCTGGTACACAGTTCCCATGGTATCTCCTGCATGAATGAGAAGGAGAGAACTATGATCAGTTGCAAAAATGTTAAATGACTCGGTGGATGCTGAACCAAATGATAAAAATATGCAATGAATAAATGTTTTTTTTCGCCCACAATGGATTAAATTACAACACAAATTAAAGAATAAGAAACAAGAGATCTCAGGTAAAAGACTGTTGATAGAAAAAGAGAAACACAATACATCTATATGTCAGTGTGCATTATGGAATTAATAGAATCAACAGAAAAAGATTATAAACTTGTTTGACAAGAAATTTTCCCTTATGTCAGAGGGCTCGTTGTTCCAGGAATACACATATGCTTTTTTCATATGGTGTATTTAGCACATATCTGTTTCATAATATTTTATGTAAGTCTTTGTCACTAAGTCTTTGTACTGTAAGTCACCTACGATGTTTTTAACGGCTTTTTGGGCTCATTTCTATGAATATACACTGCAGTGGAAAAGTTTGAAGATATTTGAATATTTTTTAAGTCTCTTATGTTCACCAAAGCTGCATATTTTTTTAATCAAAATTATAGTCAAAAAAAGTAATATTGTGAAATATATTTATAGTTTAAAATAATTTGTTCATCTTGTAATATATATTAAAATGTAATTTATTCTTGTGATGCAAAGCTGAATTTTCAACATTATTTTACCATTATTTTAATTTGCGTTATTGTGTCACATGTCATTACATACGAGATGATGAGCCTGTCTAAAATGGTATCCGTCACAAAACATCCTCATATTTCTCATATTGGTTGAGTTTAATGCACTAAAGCAAAAAGGAAAGTCTTTGTTTTATCATTTTTTTAATCTTTCTTTTTAAAAGATTTATATCTATATTGGCTGTTTTTTATTGTTTTTCCAAGTCTCTTATGTTCACCAAGGCTGTAAAACAGTAAAAATATTAAATATTACAATTTAAAATGACGACAAAGCAAAGTCTTCAGTGTCACATGATCCTTCAGAAATCATTCTAATATGCTGATTTGCTGCTCAAGAAACATTTCCTATCATTATCAATTATTGTCTGCTTAACATTTTTGTTGAATTCTAGAATCTCTGCAGGAAAACAAAATAAAATCATTTTATTATAACAATATAAATATAAACATTTTGTAACAATATAAACGTCTTTACTGTCACTTTTGTTCAGTTGAATGCATGTTTGCTGAAATATCTTTTAGATGATAATAAAAAAACGTTTGAATTATAGTGAACATAGCATGTTACCATGTTTTACCACAGCTTCTTAATAATTACAATAAATATTTCTTAATCAAACAACTTGGGACATTAATATTAGTTAATGAATATTAATTCAATTGACATGTGACTGAAGTACTATAGATATATCATATTTGCAGGTCATCCAGATTGTGAAGAATACTACCTCAGCTATGGTTAAAAGAAAAAAAAATGTTTACATACTGTACGACAAGTTAAATTTTAGGAATTGCCAGTAAATGTCTTTGAATTAACACTGAGAACTGGTTGTTATATAAGGCCATTTTATTTATGCATTTGACAATGACTTTCCTGTTACTGGCATTTTCGGAAGAATGTTACAGTTCAAGTTTAGGGCTGAAGTTGGAAGAGCACATGTGAGCAGTAACTACAGTAGTTATCATAAAGGTTTGATTTATGGCAGAAACTGCCATAAAGCTTTCATCTTTTCATCTGTGATGCATGCATGATAACAATGATTTTGAATTCATATCGAACAAAGTAACTTTAATTTTTTTCTGTAATGGCGGAGCTGAATTGTCAGCTTCATTACTCCAGTCTTTAGTCTCACGTGATACTTTTGATATTTTTTTTTCAAGTTTGTCAAGTAACGAATTTTATTTATTTTTTTTTTATGTTTTTTAGTTTCGTTTAATAATGTGTTAACAATAGTGTTATTTTTTGTTTGCACTAAACATTATTTTCTGCTTAATAAATGTCTTTGTCTTTAAGGATGGGAACGTTCTTCAGGTTAATTCTGAAAGAGGTGCCAGGAGCCAGAGGTGTGGCCCACTCCACATGCCACAATGGTAACGTCTTTCTCTAGTCTGAGACTGCTTGCAATGTATAGGTAAACATGCTTGAATAACCTGAATAATTATGATTGGTATTTTGGTAAGCAGTTTATGTATGTGCACAAAAAAACAAAGACATCTAGATACACCTGTTTGGATTGAAGACATTTTTAGGGGCCCATTTTATATTATTTTATAAAGGTAAGAGACCTCCCCCATTAGAAATTGGCAAGAAATTGTTTAACGATCCACAGTAACATGGAATGATGCAAACTACTCAATTTTTAATTTCTCCATTTTAATTGCATATATGCTATTATTTAAATGTCACTCATAACTGTGACGAGACATTTTTCTTTTTACATTTGTGACATATAAGACATACAAACAAGGGTGAATGTGTGCATATTTTTAAATAAAATACTATTTGCAAAGAGTTTAAATGGACTTCTTCACACCTATAATTTGACCTAGGCCTTCCCAGTGAAATTTAATGTACTTAAAGTGCTCTATTTTCTTGTGCTAATTTTGTACTTAATATACTAACAATTCTTCTTTGTACTTCTTAAGATACTCTGTGCTATTTTGAGACACTATGAAATATGAACTTAAATGTGCTTTTATTATAATATCTCTGTATTTAAAAAAAAATATTTAGATACCACTTATAGTGCATTTGAACCCATAGTGGTAAGTAAATACATTTTTTAAATATAGAGATAGTATATTAAAAGCACATTTTAGTTCATATTTCATGCTGTCTCAAAATAGCACAGTTGAGTACACTTACATGTTCTTAAGATGATCTACTAAAGAAGATTTTTTAGTGTGCGAAAAAAGAGCACTTTAAGTACATTATTGAAATGTACTTTTTTTTCACCTGGGTTTTACTATTCTTATTTCTTTTTTATTCCCTTATATCCCTTATAATCCTTTAATTATTTCAGAAATACCAACTAAACATAAAAAAAAATTCAAGATATGGTTACGCCCTTGGCCTACCAAGCTAACAGGTAAATTTGACTAATGTTCTTGCAAGGTTCTCTCAATGTTGGACAAATTATGTTATGGACAAATGTTCCTCAAAGCCTCAGTTTTCAAATTTTAATACGAAATTGAAGCAATAAATATCATTTTTGCACACTTAATGTGACATAACAGATTGCTGTAGCGCCTCAGTTAAAGCAAGAGTTGCCACATTATGGTCCATTAATGACCACTTACAAAAATTTTTTTATTTTATATTTTTTATTATTTATATTACAATTAGTGTAGTATTTAAGGTTAAAATAGAGAAAAGGGTTTTAAATCCAATGCAAAGAGGCAAATTAGAGTCATTTTGTGGCTGGAAAAATTATATATTTTTTCATTTGTAATGCCATGCTATACCCACTTGTATGGCTCTTTAATAAATATACATGTAGTTTAGTTGCTCAAAAGAGTATTGCAGGTCATAACTGCTTACTTATTGTTAGGTTTTGCATTTGAATAAATATTTAGACATGATCAAACACTCAAATTTTTTTTTAAAGGTGCCCTAGATTCAAAAATTTAATTTACCTCGGCATAGTTAAATAACAAGAGTCAGGTACATGGAAAAGACAGATGGAGCAATAATAACTGACATGATTCATGATAACATGATATTTTTAGGGATATTTGTAAATTCTTTCTAAATGTTTCGTTAGCATGTTGCTAATGTACTGTTAAATGTGGTTAAAGTTACCATCGTTTCTTACTGTATTCACGGAGACAAGACTGTCGTTATTTTAATTATTAAACACTTGCAGTCTGTATAATTCATAAACACAACTTCATTCTTTATAAATCTCTCCAACAGTGTAGCATTAGCCGTTAGCCACGGAGCACAGCCTCAAACTCATTCAGAATCAAATGTCAACATCCAAATAAACACTGTACTTACGTGATTAGACATGCTGCATGACGAACACTTTGTAAAGATCCATTTTGAGGGTTATATTAGCTGTTTGAACTTGTCCCTTGGGTGTTTATTCAACTTGGGGCGTGGAGCACTAGATTTAAAGGGCCACACACCCTGAATCGGCTCATTTATAATGATGCTCCAAAATAGGCAGTTAAAAAAATGAATTTAAACACATCTATGGGGTATTTTGAGCTGAAACTTCACAGACACATTCAGGGGACACCTTAGACTTATATTACATCTTGTGAAAAGTTCTAGGGCACCTTTAATATGTGGAATTTAAAAAAAGTTAATAACTTACATTCTAATATTTTTAATGATACTCATATAAGTACACACAAGTGAATATTAATGCATGCACCCAAGAAAACTGTAAAATATTGCTAAAAAAGTGAAACTGCATTTTTAGTAGGCTATACACATATGAATTGAAGACTTTAGGAACGCCAACAACACATCCCGTGGCTACGCCATTGGTTTGTTCTAAGTTATCTGATCTTTAAAAATGCTCTCAAAATGTTAGTGCAAAAACATTATTTTTCTGCTGTTGTCATTTATTGTTATGTATATAACTATAAAAAGTTAAGGAAGTAGGATTATTTAATCCTGTTATTCATGACATTCTTGTTCCAGTGAGCATTTGATTGGACAGACAAACAAATATCTGTGTAGTTGCAGGAAGAGCAATTAACATTTTTAGGATATTTTCCTGTTAGAGAAAGACTGTAAATTCAGTAACACTTGAAAAGTGTTTTTTTATTTTAGTTAGTGCATTAACTAATGTTAACTAATGAGATCTTATTGTAAACTGTTGACGTCAATTCTAAATGCATCTATCTGCTAAAAGTGCAGCATTTAGAAGTAGCATTCAATTTGATCAGTTTGCAAACATTACGGGAATGTTACTTTTGAATGTTTTCGGAACATTCTGAAACAACTAGTAGTTGATATTTTAAAAATGTCAGATGAACGTCCAACTAAAACGTTTTAGAAAAACTTCCAAGAATGATTTTAACTGATATGTTTTTGTACGCAGTATCTAATATTTTTGTCAGGAGAATGTAGATTTAAAGAGAGGTAAGGACACTGATGTCACAGTTAAAGCATTTGCACTCAGTGTACCTGATAACCTGTCTCTTATCTGTCTGACTCATCTATCCCAGAATCCTTTGCTGTGCATGGGTCAAAGAAAAAGTTTACTTTTTCTGTTCTTTTGATAAGAGATTAATTTAACGTTGAGGAGTTTATACTAATTTGACCTTGGCAGAAAATTATTGTGTAATATTTCCTTCTAGCAAGAGCAGTTTTGAGATTTACTAATATAATTGTCATGATGAGCTTTTCTCTAAATCTCTAAATTGGGGTTATTATATATAGCTGTCGCATTCTCCGATTTCACCATGTGAGACTTAGAAAAAAGCAACCTACCTGAGGTAAAATTACGACAACAAATCTGCAATTAACCCTGAATTACCCTTCCACTCCTTGTGGTTTAATAATTAATGCCAATCAAAACCAGAAACATTGCATTCTATAATGGAATGGTCTGTTCTGAGATAACAGTTCACACCTACCAATTATCTCCCATGTTCCTCACTTTTCATCAGCTGTCTTTTCATTCCTCATGTCACTGGGTGTTTTCGTGATGGTTTGGCATTTCTGTAGATATGGGTGTTTTATGTCTTCATTGTCTTGATCAGGATCTGAATCACATTTTAAGTTCTGCTCCACATCTGTGTCTCTAAATATGAGTGATATAGCCTCCTCTCCCTCTTCAACATCACTTAAGTCATTGGTCGGATCCAGCTGATGAGTAATACAATGCTTTAGGTCCACTGCAGTATCTGCAAAGTTACAAAAAAAGGTTACACTTTATTTCGATGGTCCACTTTAGACACATTCTGTTAACTTGAAGTAACTCTGCAGCTGCATGCCAACTAACTCTAATCAGAGTAGACTATAGTGTTATAGATCAGGGTTTGGGTAGAATAAGTTGGCATGTAGTTGCAAAGTTACTTATAGTCTGTTGGCGGAGCATCAAAATACAGTGTTGGCAGATATTAAGCAGACTGATACTCTAATGAGAGGTAGTTGACATGTAGTTTAAAAGTTACTTATAGTTGCGAGTCTATGAAGTGGACCATAAAGTGTTAACCAAAAAAACAAAAAACTGTCACAAAACATCCTCATATTTCTCATATTTGCGAGGAAAATTTTAGGCATCCTAGTTAAAAAACACTTTGACTCAGAATAACATTTTGAGTTAAATGCACTAAAGTAAAAAGCAAAGCCTGAGTTTTATCAGTTTTTATCTTTCTTTTCAAAACGATGATTATTTATATCAATATTGGCTGTCAAAAACAAATTTCAGTCTTCAGTGTCACATGATCTATGGAATCCCAAGTCTGCCAAAATTAAAAATAAATACATAAATAAATATACATAGAAAAGCAAATAAATAAACAAACAAATAAACAAATAATTATTTATACATTTATTTCTGTAGAAATAAAGAAATGTAGAAATGAATAAATGTGGAAATGAACAAATATGGAAATGAATAAACAAATAAATGTGGAAATAAATAAAGATCGAAATGTATAAATAAATAAAAGAAAACATAAATATGGAAAAAATAAATATATACATAAATGGGGAAATAATAAGGAAATAAATGTATAAAGAATTATATTTGTTTTTTGCTTTTCTATATATATTTATTTATATATTTTTTTTTCTTTTTTTACATTTATTTATATATTTCTTTATGTATTTATTTATTTATTTTTCTAATTTTGGCAGACTTGAGATTCCATAATGATCCTTCAGAAATCATTCTAATATACTGTTTTGGTTTCTTTCAGAACATTTTTATTATTATCAATGTTGAACAGTTCCCTAATATTTTTTGTGAAAACATTGTTTTCAGGACTATGAAAACAAATCTCACATGATGTTGTAAATGTCTTCACTGTCACTTTTGATCAACTGTCCTTAAATAAAAGTATTAAAAAAAGTCCTACTGACCCCAAACTTTTCAACAGTAATGTACATTTCTTAAGACATGAATAATAATTTTCTTTTTATTTGCTTTTATTTATTTATTTACACTGAATTGTTTTGTGTTTGGCCTGTGCATAGTTGATATACATAGCTTGATTTTTGACTTGTTTTGGACCTATTTTCTTTGACTGAAATGTAAGTTACTTGATATTAAAGGGCTAGTTTACCCAAAAATGAAAATTCTGTCATTAATCACTCACCCATAAGACCTTCGTTCATCTTCGGAACGCAAATTAAGATATTTTTTGATAAAATCCGATGTCTCAGTGAGGCCAGAATTGCCAGAAAGATAATTAACACTTTCAATGTCCAGAAAGCTACTAAAGGTGTATTTAAACACTTTTTTTGAGATGTAAACAGATATGTATAGGCTGCACATCATTGAAAACTCTAAAGGTACTCATTAATGTTATTCATAATTGAAAAATAGTTATTTTTGCATTTTTCAGAGCTTCCGGTTTGAAAAGATGAGTCGGAGCAACGTCACAAAATCTGACGTCATCGTGTACTTTCGGCCCAAGTATGGGCATGGTCGAATATGCTGACGTAGACCGTTTTGAGCGATTCTCGACATATATTCATGACATTTTATCCAATCACTGCGCTGTAGTATGCATAAGATTATAATTGCGGTATTGTGCATGAGGAAGTATCACTTCTCTCGCCTCGTGTCTTGTCATTCAGAGACATATCGTTGGTGTTCGTTTCCTCAGTGCTACAACACAATGTGTTTTCCTGTGACGCGACCAGAGCAGAGGTTTGTGTGCATGTGGATTGTTTTGCTGTAATCTACCAGCACAAATGGAAAATATGTTCTTGTGAGATTGCATTAAAGCGGAGAATTCAAATGTCACAAAAGTGCTGTTCATTCTCCTCTGCCTGCTCTAGCTGCGTTCAGACACGCGAGCCGTAGGCTGTTTCCCTCAGCACAATAGCACAGGAGTGTTGTTTGTATCTTGCTCGCGATGCGGTCAGTACTGGAGTTTGAATACGAACACATGAAAAATACAACTGCACATGCGCATATGATCGGTTTTAGCGCGGAGCTCCGCGGTGAGTTTAACAACACTAGCCACGTGGCACATAAACATGAACCAGCACGGTGTAGTTATGCACACATATTTCATCAAGTCTCCTTCAAATGAATTATATGTGCAAACTGGACACTGATACAGTGGTGTAGCCTATCTGAACGCGACGACACGATTATACTAAAAGACTGATTTTGAGACTGCAGTGCTCGTAAACATAATCAAAGTAGCCTATTATTAGCCCTATTAAATATTCTTTCACATTTCTCCCTTGTGCTTGGGAATTTGTTGTCCTTTTCTCCGTATATATTAATATTCAATATTCTGTATAATGAGTGTGTTCTATGTCTGTGCTTCATTGGTTGTTCTCTCCCCTCTTCTCCACCTCTACACTCCCACTTTTCCAGAGCTTTACATGCCCATTTTAACAGAGTTTTTCCAGCTCAGAGGTGTGGACGACCAGGGTAAAACAGGGGGGTTTCATGACCCTTTAAATCAGTTCATGTGACTACAGTGGTTCAACCTTAATGTTATGAAGCGACGAGAATACTTTTTGTGCACCAAAAAAACCCAAAATAACAACTTTATTCAATAATATCTAGTGATGGGCGATTTCAAAACACTGCTTCATGAAGCTTTGAAGCTTTACAAATTTTTTGATTCGAATCAGTGGTTCGGAGTGTGTATCAAATTGCCAAAGTCAAAAGATTCATAAAGCTTCAAAGCTTCATGAAACAGTGTTTTGAAATCGCCCATCACTAGATATTGTTGAATAAAGTCGCTATTTTGTTTTTTTTTGCTGCACTCGTCACTTCATAACATTAAGGTTGAACCACTGTAGTCACATGAACTGTTTTGAATATGTCTTTAGTACCTTTCTGGGCATTGAAACAAAGGTGTGGAATGACATGAGGCTGAGTAATTAATGACAGAAATTTCATTTTGGGGTGAACTAACCCTTTACTATCTATCCAGTCCACCATTATCATTACCTGGGTCTTGGATGAAATGACTGACAGTTACAAGCCCCTCCCTCTCATCTGGCTGTCCAATCCTGGCTTGATTCTCAGATGTAGGTGATGTCTTGCACTGAGCATTGATCCCTTCAGCCAAATCATTGCTGCTGTCCAAAATGTTAACCTCTTTAAGCATTTCTGCATCACTCTGTTCATCCTTCACTGTAACATGTGTTTCTGTATTAAGACCCTGTTCAGCGGGAGCGTCTGAGCTGTTTTTGGAGGAAGAGTGAGAGTCAACAGATGTCTTCTCTTTCATATCATCTAAATCTCTTTGATTGCTCAGGTTGGAAAGATCTGACTCAATCTGAATAGTTGGTAAGTTTATTTGGTGTGAGGAGCTCGTCTGTGGCTCATTTTTATCTTGAGTGGTTGAAATACTTTCAGGAATAGATGTGTCTTTGTATTGAGATGGCTCTGTGGCATGGGATTCTGGGACGAGTGGTGAATGCTGGGAGAAAAGTTCTTCGGTCTGGATTAAAGGTGTGTTCATCTCTTCCTTCTCATTTCCTTTATCACTCTTCACCCGTTCAACACGTTCTTCTGTAGGCTCATCCCTCTTTATAATCTCTGTATGTGATTCATCCTTCCTGAGCACAGTCACATTCACTGTTCTGTCTACATCCTCACACCTCATTCGTTCGTTGTCTTGGATCTGTCGGTTTTCAGTCATCCCATCTTGTCCTTTTTCACTTTCGTGTTCTTCCATGATGTTCCCATATTGAATTTTTTCACTCTCATAGTCTTCTGTCATTTTCCAATCCTGTTCTTTTTCACTCTTGTGTTTGTCTTGCTCTTTTTCTCCCAACTTCATTTTTGCATTTTGTTTTTTTTCACTCTCAAGCTCTTCCATAATTTCCCAGTCCTGTTCTTCTGACCTTCTACCATCTTGTTCTTCACCGTCATGTGTTTGCATAATTTTCATATCTTGCTCTTTTTCACTCTCATGTTCTTCCTCACATTTTTCTACATTTTTTCCATTTTGCTCATTTTCCAGAATTCCCCCATCTTCTTCTTTGCCACTTTCATGTTCATCTATGATGTCTCCATCCTGTATTTTTTCACTCTTGCGTTCTTCAGGAATTTTCCCATCTTCATGTTTTACTACACTTTTCCCATCTTGTTTTTTTTCATTGTCATGTTCTTTTTCACTTTTTTCTACAATTTTTCCATCTTGCACATGTTCTTGCCCACATTTTTCCATACTTTTCACATATTGTATTTTTTCAGTCTCAGATACTTCCATGCTTGTCCCGTATTGTTCTTTTTCACTGTCAAATGCATCAACAATTTTCTTATCTTGTTTTTCTTTGCTTCCATGTTCTTCCATTATTTTTCTATCAATTTCACCACCTTGTTTCTGTTCCTTCTCATGTTCTTCCTCACATATTTCTGTACTTTTCCTATCTTGCCTACATTCTTCCATCTTTTTCTCATATTGCATTTTTTCAGTTTCAAATACTTCCATTTTTTTCCTATCTTGTTCATTTTCATTGTTAAATACATCCACAATTTTTCCATCTTGCTCATGTTCTTCCATTATCTTTTCATTCTCGAATTCTATCGAACTTTTCCCATCTTCCTCATGTTTTTCTGTAATTTCCCTGTCGTGCTCTTTTTCTAACGCAAAATATTCTAACATAATTTTTGCATGTTGTATTTTTTCACTCTCTTCTTCCTCACTAATTTTCCCATCTTGTTCTTTTCCACTCTCACATTCTTCCAACATTTTCCCATCTTGTTCTTTTCCACTGTCACGTTCTTCCAGCATTTTCTCACCTTGTTCTTCTCCACTGTCACATTCTTCCAACATTTTATCATCTTTTTCTTTTCCACTCTCATGTTCTTCCAACATTTTTCCATCTTGTTCTTTTCCACTGTCACGTTCTTCCAACATTTTCCCATCTTGTTCTTTTCCACTGTCACATTCTTTCAACATTTTCTCACCTTGTTCTTCTCCACTCTGACATTCTTCCAACATTTTATCATCTTTTTCTTTTCCACTCTCATGTTCTTCCAACATTTTTCCATCTTGTTCTTTTCCACTCTCGCGTTCTTCCAACATTTTACCATCTTTTTCTTTTCCACTCTCATGTTCTTCCAACATTTTCCCTTCTTTTTCTTTTCCACTGTCAAATTCTTCCAACATTTTCCCATCTTGTTCTTTTCCACTGTCACATTCTTCCAACATTTTCCCATCTTGTTCTTTTCCACTGTCACGTTCTTCCAACATTTTCCAATCTTGTTCTTTTCCACTCTCACATTCTTCCAACATTTTCCCATCTTGTTCTTTTCCACTCTCACATTCTTCCAACATTTTCCCATCTTGTTCTTTTCCACTCTCGCATTCTTCCAACATTTTCCCATCTTGTTCTTTTCCACTCTCACATTCTTCCAACATTTTCCCATCTTTTTCTTTTCCACTGTCACGTTCTTCCAACATTTCCCCATCTTTTTCTTTTCCACTCTCATGTTCTTCCAACAGTTTCCCATCTTGTTCTTTTCCACTCTCACATTCTTCCAACATTTTCCCATCTTGTTCTTTTCCACTCTCACATTCTTCCAACATTTTCCCATCTTTTTCTTTTCCACTGTCACGTTCTTCCAACATTTTCCCATCTTTTTCTTTTCCACTCTCATGTTCTTCCAACATTTTCCCATCTTGTTCTTTCCCACTCTCACATTCTTCCAACATTTTCCCATCTTTTTCTTTTCCACTGTCACGTTCTTCCAACATTTTCCCATCTTTTTCTTTTCCACTGTCATGTTCTTCCAACAGTTTCCCATCTTGTTCTTTTCCACTCTCACGTTCTTCCAACATTTTCCCATCTTGTTCTTTTTCACTTTCGCGTTCTTCCAACATTTTCCCATCTTTTTCTTTTCCACTCTCATGTTCTTCCAACGTTTTACCATCTTTTTCTTTTCCACTGTCACGTTCTTCCAGCATTTTCCCATCTTGTTCTTTTCCACTCTCACTTTCATCCAACATTTTCCCATCTTGTTTTTTCCCACTCTCACATTTTTCCATCATTTTACCATTAAATTCTTTTTCACTTTCATGTTTTTCCATAATCAGCCCATCATGCTCCTCCTCCTCTTCTTCCTCCCTTCCCTTCCCTTCTTCCTGACCCCTTCTCTCTCTATCACTCCCTGGCACATCTTTCCCCTCATCTTTAATCTCCCTTTCCTCATTCTCTTCCTCCACATCTTCCTCCTCAACCGTAGATATAACCGATGCCCGAGCAGTAAAATCTCCTTTCGATTCCAGGTCTTTCAGCATTTGTGGGGCATCAGGCAGCGCAGGAAGTGGTCTGACAGGGGGCTCAGGTACCAAAAGACATGATGGAGGAAGAGATGACATAAGGGTGTCTAAGGGGTCGACAAGTGTCTCAGGTTGGTTCACAGCCAATTCCGGTGAATTCTCAAAACCAGATGGAGGTGGAGGAAACTCATCCACCATCTCTGATTCATCTGTTTTGAGCTGCTCAGCAGTTGGTGGAGGTGGATAAAAGACCAGACTATCTAGTATTTCTCCAATAGGAGTTTCTGCTTCAGATTCAGTTGCAATAGTTGAAGGTGATGGTTGAGATTGGAGCCGTGGCGCAGGGTCAGCCGCAGTTACGGCAAATGTCTTAGGTGAAGACGAGTGGATCTGGCTTTTGATAGATACTGTTGCACCATTCTGCAATGAGGAAGCTGCAGTGTTAGTGAAAAGAGGTGGGCTCTGCGAAGTGGTAGTCGACTGAATGTAAGGAGATACCAATGATGGTCTGTACGGGGATGCAGGTGTAGAAGAAGGCAATTCATTGAACCTGAAGATACTGTCCGTCTGACTGCGATGCAGTTGTCTATAGGGGCTCCTGACTGCAAAAAAAGAGAGATTTTCAAAGAAATGGCACTAAAATATGAAAATTACAGTTACAAAACAAAACTTGGAACACTGTCATTATACTCAACAAATCTGTCAACATGTCAAGCAGTACATTAAGTTACCGAACACCCTGTTTCTGTTTTTGTCGTGCTGAATTTCTAAAAAGCCACATCTGATATAAAAATATTTTATTTACAAATCAAATGTGTATATCGATTACTATGAAATCACTATAAATGTACCTAACTGGTAACATTTTACATTAAGTTTTAGTTTGTTAGTCAATGCATTAATCATGATATAAATTTAATCTAACTTTTTGATCGTTTTGTTTTTGAAAGATGCTCACCAAGGCTGCATTTATTTATTTAAAAACTGCAATATTGTGAAATTTCATTTACAATTTAAAATAACTTTTTTCGATTTTTATGTATTTTAAAATGTATTCATTCCTGTGATGGCAAAGCTGAATTTTCAGCATCATTACTGTCACATGATCCTTCAGAAATCATTCTAATATGCTGAATTGATTCTCAAGTAACATTTATTATTATTATCGATGTTGAAAATGTTTTTGTGGAAACCCTGATACAGTATTTTAAGATTCTCTGTTGTATAAAAAGTTTAAAAGAACTGTAAAATGAAGTTTAATGTATTTGATATATTAATATTTTTGCAATAATGTACAATTCTTTACTCACTTTTGACTAATTTATTGCATCATAAATTAATAAACCTATTAATTTGGCAATTAATTTAAAAAATGTGGACTACAAACTTTTGAACAGTAGTGTAGAAATACTGTATTTTACTACCTAGATTAATAAATTCAGTAAATGTTCAGTAAGTTCTTTGTCATTTTTATAATAGCTAATACAATAACAATTTTAAAACATCTGATCTTTACATCAAATCTGCTTGTGATTGCATAAAAATGCAAAAAAAAAAAAAAATGTAATACATAATAATTTTTTTTGTAAGCAGGTTATGCAGGTTATGTAGCGAAATCGTTCAAGTCAATGGAAACACATGCTGGTTCTCTTTGTTTTACACTTTACCTGGATTTGTTGAGCTGGGATTGGAATCTGTGTGGACACTTGTGGAGGACAGTCGTCTGAAAAACTCTCTGGGGTTTACAACACGCTGAGACACTAGAGCTGCTGCCTCCTGCTGGTCATAAACAGTATTACACCATGAAATTCACAGGCCACAAATTAAAGTGAGGGTAATTAAACTTTCAATTACAGAACTCACTGCAGATTTTTCCTCTGATTCAGAGCGGAAATATCTAGCTCTCGTTTCCTCTTCTTCACGCTGCCTTTCCTGATGCTGTTGTGATATGATATAATATAATATATATATATATATATATATATATATAATATATATATATATATATATATTGAACATAATATATGCATGTAAACAACGTAAACACACAAACAGAAACACAGTCTTCATACCCATTTTAATTTCTCTTGTTTGTGGGCCTCAGCCTCCATTTGGGCCTGTATTCTCCTATAAAAATAATATAAATTTTTTAAAAAAGGTTTACCTTTGGCCCTTGGGAATTTTGTTCATGTATGCTTGAAAATATTTGACTGACTTCTGCTCTTTTATTTGCTGTTCCTTTTCATTCAACCTCCTCTCTCTCTCCATCGCATCTCTCTTTTCCTGGAGCATTCGTTCTTTCTCTCTCTGTCTCCTGTCCTCTGCTGCCCTCCGCTGTTCCTCCTTTTTCCTTTCCTCCTCTTCTCTCTGTAAAAAAAAAATATATATAGCAAGAACCTGATCTCTGTCTGTTATTGTATTGGGTGCGACATTTAATTTTTACCTTTTGGAGAAAAAGCTGGGTAAGCCTTGGACTTGCTTACACAAGTTAGTTAGCTCTTTAGTAAGCTCTTTATTTGTGTGTTCCCAAGATGAACGAAAGTCTTACAGGTTTGGAATGACATGAAGGAGAGTAATTAATGACAGATTTTTCATTTTTGGGTGAACTAACCCTTTAAAAATATTTATTTTTGAGCTGTATTGGTAATGTCAGGAGTTTTTTGTTTTCAGTATTGGAGTATTGGTTATTTTTTGTTTATGTATGTATATACACACACACCAACATTCATAATCGATGATATCAACCGTGTAAAGAATAATACATAACAATGAAAAAGAAATGTAAAAACTCACTCACTCCATACCTCTGCTTGTGCCCAGAAAGAATCTCTCTGGATTCTCTGGATCTCTGCGGCTGCGATTGTTCGCTTGTAATTAGTGCCCTGGAAATGGTGAGGAGTCAGTTTGATTTGTTTACCATTTTCCTGATTTTAATGGAGTTTAATTGCAACTTCATCATTCAGGATTCTTAAAGCCCCTCTCCCTTGTGGTACGAAATTGCCATGGTGTCATACCACAATCGCCTGTCTGTCTTCCATCCGGCGGCTGGGTCTCACTCTCGGCCCCTTCGTGACCACTGCAGCATTATGGGCCAGCGCACAGATCCTCTCTTCTGTGATTTCATCCAAAGTGCGGGCAGGAAGAAAGATGTGAACTTCCTGAAGCATCAGAAAGATAAAGATAGCCATAGAGAAAAGATGTTTTTATCATCTTTTTAAAGGGTTAGTTCACCCAAAAATGAATGACTCACCCTCATGTTGTTCCACACCCGCAAGTCCTTCATTCATCTTCAGAACACAAATTAAGATATTTTTAATAAAATCTGATGGCTCGGTGAGGCCTGCATTTACAGCAAGTTAATTTACACTTTCAATGCCCAGAAAGCTACTAAAGACGTATTTAAAACAGTTCATGTGACTACAGTGGTTCAACCTTAATGTTATGAAGCGACGAGAATACTTTTTGTGCGCCAAAAAAACTAAATAACGACTTTATGACAATATCTAGTGATGGGCGATTTCAAAACACTACTTCACGAAGCTTCGAAGCTTTACGAATCTTTTGATTAGAATCAGTGGTTCGGAGCGCGCATCAAACTGCCAAAGTCACGCCCCCCAGTGGTGAACCATTGAAATTTCAAAACACTTATCACGTAACAAAGCCTTGTTTACTGAAATCACATGACTTTGGCGCTCCGAACCACTGATTCGAAACAAAAGATTCGTAAAGCTTCATGAAGCAGTGTTTTGAAATCGCCCATCACTAGATATTGTCATAAAGTCTTTTTTTGGCACACAAAAAGTATTCTTGTCGCTTCATAACATTAAGGTTGAACCACTGTAGTCACTTTAAATATGTCTTTAGTAGCTTTCTGGGCATTGAAAGTGTTAATTGTCTTTCTGGAAATGCAGGCCTCACTGAGCCATTGGATTTTATCAAAAATATCTTAATTTGTGTTCTGAAGATGAACGAAAGTCTTACGGGTGTGGAACGACATGAGGGTGAGTAATAAATTTTGAACTAACCCTTATAATCCATGCTAACAAAACATGCAGTCTAACAAGACTTCTAAAAGAGAAAAATTGAATTAAAAAAAATCTAATTCAAGATCTCTGCATACTCACATGTTCACAAAACAAGAACAACTATTATGTTGCCTAAATCGAATTACCTCTATAATATATGAATGAAGAAAGGGAAAAAAGTGCAAACATTCTACCTTCAATAGCTTTTCACTGAGGCAGTACCCTTAAAAGGATAACATTGTACCTTATCTACCCCTAAAATTTGCATTTTAGACCTTAGAGTAGTAGTAAAGTACTACTATGAACTTTTAAGGTACGAAGATGTCCCTTTAAAGGGATAGTTCACCCAAAAATGAAAATTCTGTCATCATTTACTCACCCTCAAGTTGTTCCAAACCTGTATGAGTTTCTTTCTTCTGCTGAACACAAAAGATGATATTTTGAAGAACGTCGGAAACCAAACAGTTCCATTGACATCTGTAGTGTTTTATTTCCATACTGAAGTCAATGGGGTCCATCAACTGTTTGGTTACCGACATTCTTCAAAATATTTTATTTTGTGTTCAGCAGAAGAAAGAAACTCATACAGGTGAGTGACAAGCTTTTGTACCCCTTAAAGTACAATGTTTGCACATTTTTTACCTTTTTTTTTTTTTACACCTTTTTACCTTAAAGAAGGCCCTGACCGCTGGTAAATGACTCGCACACTCAGCTCTGCGGTACTCGTCCACTTCATTTCCCACCTAAGAGCCCACAAACACTGGTTTAAGGGGAGTTTTTACATTAAACAGTGAATTTTGTGGAGGATGAACTAACCCATAATATCATAACGATGCAGGGTTGAGCTGTGCCCACTCTGCACATCCCATAAAGTGGCAGTCTATGGTGGAGTTTAGTCGACAGTTCTTTCAGTCCACCTACTATAAAAGAAATGGCATGAGAGCAAGCTCCAAAACACACAAAAACATAAAGCTTTCTGTGCTCTTACCTCCAGAATCAGCCAGTTTGAGCCTGTTCATTATTCCATCATAGGCAAATAAAGCCCTGCACACAGAGAATAAAACAGCCACAGAAAATATTAAAGGTTTGTGCTTTGTCATTAGGATGGATAACTCAATTTAGGAACAAAGGCAAATGTATTTTAAATGCAGGCAAGTTCTCTGACGTTTTAGTACAGTCATATGAATGCTCTGTACTGATGTTTGAGTTTTTGTTGTATGTATGCATGAATTATTGATAGATATCATTCTTTTAATGTGTATTAAACTATCAGTATTTCAATATTGACAGTATATATTTTTCAGGCACAATGGCACCATTTCCTTTGAATGACGCCCAGGAGCCTTCTTGGATCCCCAGGGTCTTCTCCAATCTGCTCCCACCCAAAAACTAAAGGGCATTTTCCCACATTCTCATGACAACAATGTCAGAACACTCCATTTAGAAATTATTATTCCATTTAAAATGATAAATTTAGACAATGAGGCCATTATTTTATGTCTTTCCTGGAAATCACTAGGCTAAGTATGTCACAGCCATTCTCGAAAGCCTAATCACTGTTAATCCAAACATTTTTCAACTTATAGGTGATTAGTTTGAGCTATTTTAAAGAAAACGGCTTATGCAAATGTCTTGAGCTGAACCCCTTGACTGAACCATGCATGTTATATCGAACTTACATAAGACACGTTTAAGCTGCTTGGGTGCTGTATGCTGTGTAGCTCTTATGTAGTAATGCACGTGATGTGTAAGTTTGATAGTTTTTATAGAGGGATATATCAACATGGAGAATTGTTTATTTATTTATTTATTTATTTATCTATTGCTATTGACAGTATTTTCTGATTTATGGAGTGATAAAAAGAGATATCAAAAATCAACAAAATGAAATAATTAAAAAAAGGCTTTATCCAATGTTCAGGTTTCTGTTTTAGATTTCAAATTTCAACATAAGAGTTCAGAAAGCTTATAATACGAATCAGTGGTTCGGAGCACGTATCAAACTGCCAAAGTCACGCCCCCCAGTGGTGAACCATTGAAATTTCGAAACACTTATGATGTAACAAAGCCTCCTTTACTGAAATCACGTGACTTTTTCAGTTCGATGCGCGCTCCAAACCACTGATTCAAGACAAAAGATTCGTAAAGCTTCGAAGCTTCATGAAGCAGTGTTTTGAAATCGCCCATCGCAAGATATTGTTGAATAAAGTTATTTTGTTTTTTTGACACACAAAAAAGGATTCTCATCACTTCATAATATTAAGGTTGAACCACATGAACTGTTTTCAATACGTCTTTCTGGGCATCTGAAAGACCAGTGTTAGTTATCTTGCTGGCAATGCGGGCCTCACTGAGTCATCGGATTTTATCAAAAATATTTTAATTTGTGTTCTGAAGATGAACGAAGGTCTTACGGGTGTGGAACAACATGAGGGTGAGTAATAATATAATTTTGAACTAACCCCTATAATCCATGCCAACAAAACATGCACTCTAACAAGACTTCTAAAAGAGAAAAATTGAATTTAAAAAAAATCTAATTCAAGATCTCTGCATACCATTTTTGGGTAAACTAACCCTTTAATGTACTGTAATCATCTGGGGAAAGTGGTGATATCTATAAGTTAATAGTTATTAGTTTTTACCCTACACTCTAAAAAATGCTGGGTTAAAAACAACCCAAGTTGGGTTGAAAATGGACAAACCCAGGAATCGGGTTGTTTTAACCCAGCGAATGAGTTAAATGTTTGCCCAACCTGCTGGGTAGTTTTATTGAACTCATCTGTTGTTTGAAAATTACTATTGCTTGCTTAAAATGAACACAAAGTATGTTGGAAATTAACATTTATTAATAATTTATAAAGTTTAATGAACAATAATTAAACAATAAACATGCTTATTAATAAATGTTCTCCTTTTGATTATTATTGTTGCCTCTAGTAGTAATTATGTATCTGAGTTTTAATTTCCAACCTATTCTGGGTTCATTTTAAAGTCATTTTTAAACAATAGTTGGGTTAAATAAAACTACCCAGTACGTTGGGCAAACTTTTTTTACTTTTTACAAACTTAACCCAGCTTGGGTTATTTTTAACCCAGCATTTTTAGAGTGCATTTATCCATAGTGTCTTGCCTTAAATTTACTGTGGATATGAACAATACATTATGCTTTACAGTAAAGATAAACAGGAAGGAACTGAAAGAGACAGGAAGGATGCTTTTTCAGACTTTCGTGTTTAGACTAGCACCTTGATAAGCCATCTGGACTTTCTATCTTCGTTTATATGTGCTTTAAGCCATTATTAATATTAAGTTAGAATATCTGATATGTAGATAGATCAAATTAGGACATGGTCTGAAAAAACAGCATAGTTTAACATCAAATCAAATCAAATCTGGCTGTATGAATGTCAGGAAAGAAATCCAAAAGGTTTCTCTTATCAGTAACGCACTGACTGAATGAAGTTCCATCATAACGGAACAGAAATATACAAACCTTTTTTTTTTTTTTTTTTTTAGCTCTCAAACAACCAACATTCTTTCTTGTGAAAAGTTCTTCCAGTGGGGACATTGTCCCTTTTAAAACGTTTCCTGTGACAACAGTAGCCAGAACAACAGGAACTGCTCTGCTCAGTAAATATGTCTGCATTTTAGCCCCCAGCATGGTCAAAAACAATCTCTCACACACTCATGTCTGTGTTCAACAGATGCTTGACCCACACACACCTCCTTGCTTCATCATCTCAGATTGTAGGAGAGTTTGTCATGCTTTTGCAGATAAACATACTAATTAAGATAAGCAGGGGTATTTACAGAGGAAATTTGTCTGGGAGGGGTTTGTTTGGTCATTAAGATAAGACAGACATTCTGAAATATAATTCTCTCAGATCAAGACAACATAGCACAAGTCTAGGATTAGTTCACTTTCAAATGAAAATTTCCTGATAATTTACTCACCCCCATGTCATCCAAGATGTTCATGTCTTTCTTTCTTCAGTTGAAAAGAAATGAAGGGTTTTGATGAAAACATTCCAGGATTTTTCTCCATATAGTGGACTTCAGTTGCCTTCAAATGGTTGAAGGTCAAAATTACAGTTTCAGTGCAGCTTTAAAGCGTTCTACGCGATCCCAGACTACAAATAAGGGTCTTATCTAGAGAAACCATCAGTCATTTTCTAAAAAAAAAAATGTTTTAATACATTTTAACCACACTGTAAAAATTTACCGTGATTTTAACAGTGAAAGACTGTAAAAATGTTGCGGTGAAAAACTGTCAATTGGTTTACAGAAAGTTTCCGTACTATATACGTTACGGTACATTTAGTGTAATTTCACAGTAAAATACCGTTAAATTCACAGATTTTGGAAGCGAAAAATAATTCCAATTCTTTACAATTGCAATAATTAAAAATCATTGTAAAATTTACAGTGATAAACCATAAATTGACATTCCCACAATTCCGTGCATGACACTTCACATTTGATATTTCGTTGAAATTACTCTGTTTCTTCTTAGTTTTTCTCATTTTTTTCTAATCAGTTATGTACATTAGGGTTTTATGTTACATCTAATGTTGTTAAATTAATGTTTATTGCATTTTTAAAATTTCATGCATGTTACCATGATGGTGTTTAGTGTGTGTGTGAATGACACTGTGCACCTTCTATATGTTAGTGTTGTCCTTCTCAGCTTGTGGAAAAGCTGCTTGTGATGAACTTTGATTCATCATGTGACTCTTATCACCACTGTGTTTGGTGACTGTCAGTGTATTATAAAGGTACAAAACAGATATTAGTACTTCATTAGGTTGGTAAATTAACATATCAGTTAATGAAATACGTTATTTTACCGTAAATTTAACAGATTTTTTACGTTGCTACTGTATTTTTTACAGTAAAGTTCTGGCAACCACAGCTGCCGTTTTTTTACCGTAAATTTTACTGGGATTTTTTTTTTTACAGTGCATAACTACGCATCCTGAACTAGCTCTCTTCTTCTTCTTCTTCTTCTCTATTAGAATTCCAGCAGTGTAGACAGTGCTTAATGTATTACTACCCTCCTCAGGTCAAAGTTTGAACTAAATTGTATTATACGTTATGCTAGTGCAAGTATATAACAATTAGTTCAAACTTTGACCTGAGGAGGGCAGTAATACACTTAGCAGCAACGTATATAATTTTTAATTGATAA
The DNA here is from genome assembly GCF_024489055.1 of Chanodichthys erythropterus. Taxonomy (NCBI): domain Eukaryota; kingdom Metazoa; phylum Chordata; class Actinopteri; order Cypriniformes; family Xenocyprididae; genus Chanodichthys; species Chanodichthys erythropterus. Next base: position 14,749,120 of record NC_090242.1, on the reverse strand, counting down.
AATGAGTGATGTTTCTCTAGATAAGACCCTTATTTCTCGTCTGGGATTGTGTAGAACACTTTAAAGCTGCAATGAAACTGTAATTTTGACCTTCTTAATTTCTTTTGACTGAAGAGAAAAGGACATGGACATCTTGGATGACATGGGGGTGAGTAAATTATAAGGAAATTTTAATTTGAACGTGAACTACTCCTTTAAATATGAGATGAAGAGTTTTTGACTCATTTAAACGGGGTCGTTCTACCTTCACTGACGAACACGTTACACGCATACATACACATTAGCAGAGCCATCTGTGTAATTGAATATCTGCACATTATTTATTTTCTTTCCAATGAATTTCAACACGAAGATTGTGTTTTGTGTTGACAGTGTTGTTGTCGGCGTTTATGAATAATTAACGCATTCAAGCGGCCGAATAAGAGCAACGGAAAATTGTCTTTTGTTCAAGAGCTGAGAGAGTGCCTTTGAAATACCGCCTAGCAGAGTGGCGCAGCGGAAGCGTGCTGGGCCCATAACCCAGAGGTCGATGGATCGAAACCATCCTCTGCTAAGAATTTTTTGTTTTTTTTGCTTTTACAATTTAGTAAATTATGCGGATTAAGTCATATTATAATGCATTATATATTCATTATAATTATTGTTGTTAGTTTAAAATGCATGTCAGGGTTATTATAGTTAAAACTAACACCATAAAAACGTTTTCGCTACTTGAAATAAAATATAAAATACCTTATATTTATTTTACATAGTTGTCAAAGCAACACTCATTTTTATTTAGTTTAACTTGATGTACTAAAATAACTAAAACTATTTATAGCCTACATATAAACACTAATAAATACGACAAAAACGCAAATGCAAAATAATTCAAAATATTTAAAAACACCCAGAAATACTAAAACAGTGATGCATTAGCTAGTATTTCATGTTACTAAATATGGTCAGAAACATTTACTGGAGAAAAAAAAATAAAAAATTTACATTTCAATCAACTTCACATATCACATATATGGATTTAAAAAATAAGCAAAAATCGTCATCATACCAGTTTGTTGACGATCGTGGATTCAGGATATCTTCTTTTGCCGTAAGTAGAGACAAACTGTATGTATCCAGATTTACTTCCCTCATTGATTTCATGATGATGTTAGTTTAGAAAGTATTATTTCCCGTCCTTAAATGCTAAACAAATGCGACTACAATAACCTGTACTCATACAGCAGATCTCTTTATGGCATCAGCTATATGTCCTCCTGAAAGATTAAAATAGCCAACATTTGTCAATTGTATGCAAACACTTAGGAAGCTTAGAAAAAAACATAAGCCACTCCTGCTCGGAATAGCGGTTTGCATTGTTTCAAAGGTTAACGACTGACAGACAGATCCCACCCATTCGATATAATTTAATAGGACAATATTGAATTAATGCTTGATGAACAATAACAGGCTAACATGATCAATATAAGCCTTTGATGATAATTTAATCAATAATCTATGCGAGTCTGTATTATATCACGTGTTTATGATATGATTACAAACATTGGTTAACGAATGAAAATGCATTATTTTGAGCTATGATATGGAACATGTTAATTTATTCTTAAAAGTTATTTTATCCTGGCTGTATTTTGTCAAGGTAAAGACAAATAAAATCTCAAATAAATAACTAAAAAATAGAGAATCTATTTAAAAAGTACACACAACTCTCAGCCAATAGCAACGCGCCTCGTGTGTGACATCAATCCTATGCGCCGCGGATCCACACACGACACCGGCTTCGTGCGATTTTTCTGTTGAGTTGAAATATGTCAACCGTCCAAGAAGTTGATGAATAAGCTCGCTTATCGGTTGCATTAGTGTCTAATTTTTATTATATTTTGTGTGTTATTAGGTTAGTGCTGTTATAGTTTTATTTTATGATCCACGTGGGCAAATTGATGACATTTCGTGTGAACTGTAGTAAATGACAGGGGTTTTCAAAGCATAGCATTTACAGTTTGTGTAAGATCTCCCTCAAGCCAGGATGAAGTGTCACTATGAGGTGCTGGGCGTTAAAAGAGACGCGTCGGACGATGACCTGAAAAAGGCTTATAGGAAATTAGCCTTGAAATGGCACCCAGGTATTTGATTTCGTTTGATCTTTTCGATAATCCATAGTCTCATATTAATATAAAGCTGTTGGTATCGCCTCATATTTGAGCCTGTTCTCTAATAATTCCTCAGTGATTATTTGTCAAGTGCTGTTAATGATAGGACTTCCGTCAGTTTAATCATGAAATAATGTAATGTGTCATTTTTTTTATTCTGGTTCTAGACAAGAACTTGGATAACTCAGATGAGGCTGCAGAGCAGTTCAAACTGATCCAGGCTGCATATGATGTTCTGAGTGATCCACAGGAGAGAGCCTGGTAAGACCTACAGTGCAACAAACCGGTGGAAAAAAACAACACCACAATGTTCAGCAAATCTGGGCCCTGTGAAATTCATAAATTAACTGCTAGTAATCAAAAAAGCATGTCTTATCGATTGAAATCTTTAAACTTGTATATATAAAGGTTTAATAAAAATAAATTTTTAGGACCCTATGAAATATGTTTTGTTTTCTTCTGAACTTCTGTTTTATTTTTTCCTAATTTCCGTTTTCTGCTTTAAAGGATTAGTTCACATCAGAATTAAAATTTCTTGATAATTTACTCACCCCCATGTCATCCAAGATGTTTGTCTTTCTTTCTTCAGTCAAAAAGAAATTAAGGAACACTCCACTTTTTTTGAAAATAGGCTCATTTTCCAACTCCCCTAGAGTTAAACAGTTGAGTTTTACCGTTTTCGAATCCATTCAGCTGATCTCCGGGTCTGGCGGTACCACTTTTAGCATAGCTTAGCATAGTTCATTGAATCTGATTAGACCGTTAGCATCGCGCTTAAAAATGACCAAAGAGTTTTGATATTTTTCCTATTTAAAACTTGACTCTTCTGTAGTTACATCGTGTACTAAGACCGACGGAAAATGAAAGCTGCGATTTTCTAGGCCACTATGGCTAGGAACTATACTCTCATTCAGGCGTAATAATCAATTAACTTTGCTGCCGTATCATGGCTGCAGCAGGCGCAATGATATTACGCTGCGCCTGTGACTCCCTGCTTGCAAAGGGAGTGTGCCTTGCAACCATGGAGACATTTGTAAAAAAACTGTGCATAATATCATTTTTGAGCGAGATGCTAACGGTCTAATCAGATTCAATGAACTATGCTAAGCTATGCTAAAAGTGGTACCGCCAGACCCGGAGATCGGCTGAATGGATTCAAAAACTGTAAAACTCAACTGTTTAACTCTAGGGGAGCTGGAAAATGAGCCTTTTTTCAAAAAAAGTGGAGTGTTCCTTTAAGGTTTTTGAGGAAAATATTTTTCTCCATATAGCAGACTTAAAGGATTAGTTCACTTTCAAATTAAAATTTCCTCATAATTTACTCACCCCCATGTCATCCAAGAAGTCCATGTCCTTCTCTCTCAGTCTGTCAAAAAGAAATTAAGGTTTTTGAGGAAAACATTCCAGGATTATTCTCCATACTTCAATGGAGCCCAAACGGTTGAAGGTCAAAATTACAGTTTCATTGCAGCTTCAAAGCATTCTACATGATCCCAGATGAGAAATAAGGGTCTTATCTAGAGAAACCATTGCTCATTTTCTAAAAAAATATTTTTTAATTTTTATATTTTAACCATGCTTATCTTGAACTAGCTCTCTTCTTCTATTAGAATTCCAGCAGTGTAGACACTGCTAAGTGTATTACTGCCCTCCTCAGGTCAAAGTTTGAACTAATTGTTATATACTTGCACTAGCATATTGTATATGACAATTTAGTTCAAACTTTGACCTGTGGAGGGCAGTAATACACTTAGCAGTGTCTACATTGCCGGAATTCTAATAGAGAAGAAGAAGAGAGCTATATGAGCATTTATGGTTAAAATGTATAATTTTTTTTTTTTTTTTAGAAAATTAGTGATGGTTTCTGTAGATAATACCCTTATTCCTCGTCTGGGATCGTTTAGAACGCTTTGAAGCTGCAATGAAACTAATTTTGACCTTCAAAAATTTGGGCTCCATTGAAGTCCACTATACGGAGAATAATCCTGGAATGTTTTCATCAAAAACCTTAATTTCTTTTCAACTGAAGAGAGAAGGACATGAACATTTCTGATGACATGGGGGTGAGTAAATTATCAGGAAATTTTCATTTGAAAGTGAACTAATCCTTTAAACGGTTACCAATGGGTTGAAGGTGTGAATTGCCGATTCACTGCAGCTTCAAAGCGCTCTACACGATCCCAGATGAGGAATAAAGGTCTTATCTAGCAAAAAAATGTACTTTTCAATTTACTTTTCAAATGTACTTTTTTTGCACTAGCTCTGCGATGTGCCAAGCATTACGTAATCGCGTTGTAAAGGTCACGTGGAAGTACAAAGAAAGTGTTTACAAAGCAATCATGCTAAGACTAAGTCAAGCGGCCTTTACAAAAACAATGATGTTGGATGGTTTTGGAGACAATGAAGTTGAAAACAATGAAGTTGGAGGAGAAAATGAGTTTTTCGTCCTACCACGGTACTTCTGCCTACGACACGTGTGACCTTTCCAACGTGATTATGTAATACATGGCACATCGCAGAGCTAGTGCAAGATGAGCATTTGTGGTTAAAAAGTATACAGATTTTATTTTTTTTAGAAAATGACTGTTCGTTTCGCTAGATAAGACCCTTATTCCTCGTCTGGGATCATGTAGAGCTCTTTGAAACTGCAATTTGGACATTCAACCTGTTGAACCCTGGTGAAGTCCACTTTGTGGAGAAAAATCCTGGAATGTTTTCCTCAAAAACCTTAATTTCTTATCGACTAAAGAAAGAAAGCCATAAACGTTTGGATGACTTAATGATTGGATGGATTTATGAATTTCAAAATAATCAAATTAAGGCATGAAATTAACAATTAACAAAAATTAACAATTTGTTTATTCTTTTAATGATCCTTTTTATTATTTTTTTGGCAAACAAAATGCTGCACAACAGGAATTGAATCTCCCAATTTTGTGAAAAAAAAGTTTTGTTTTTTTTTCCCCAAGAAGGATTTTGAGATTAAAAAGTTGCAATTAAAGTTTTTATTACGTAACAGAAATAACATGTAATAACGTAATAACATAGGCTCCAGAATCCAATATACAAATTGCCTTATTATAGTGCCAAATCATGCTCTTGAATTTCTTAATTCTTAATTTGTGTTCCTAAAATGAACAAAGGTCTTACGGGTGTGGAACGACATGAGGGTGAGTCATTAATGACAGAAATTTCATTTTTGGGTGAACAAACCCTTTAAGGAAATTAACATTTTGTCATTCTTTGCTCACTCTCCTGTTGTTCTGAACCGCTATGTTTATTTCATTGAACAAAATTTGAAACTAAGCTATTTTCCATATGGTGGTATGGATGGACTACTTTTGTGGAGTTTTATGACAGAAGTGACTGCTGCTGTTGTATACAAAAGAACTTCTTCAAAATTCTCCTTTTGTGTTCTATGGAAAAAATAACAGCATATGGGCTTGGATTGACAGGGAGAAGTATTGAATGTAATTGTTGTGAATTCTGCTTATCCACAGCTATTAATATAATAGCTATTAATATCAATTTTTAAAAAAAAAAAAAATTATACTTGCAGCGTATTACATTGCTTTCCAGTTTAAATTAACCTATTTCCAACCTATTGCCATACTATATAAGTTCCAGCTTGTATTGCAAATTGAAAATATATTGCAACAGTTCATTACATAATTATTTGTTATAACTTAAATTAATAAAAATTACTGTTGTTTTCTGACACATTAACTCAATAATATATGGGACTAAATACTAGTGATACCAATTAGTTTTTGGCCATTAGTTTACAAAAATGGCTAGTTCACTTCAAATATATATTAGTTTTCATTATGCATCATTAATTGTTAATATGGCTGTTACTTTTGCTTCAAGGTATGATAACCACCGAGAGGCGTTGTTGAAAGGGGGAGTCAGCGGAGAATACCAGGACGACAGCATTGATCTCGTGCAGTTCTTTACTGTCACCTGTTACTCGGGTTATGGAGATGACGAACAGGTGAATATTAAGATGTATTTTTTGTCCGTTCATCTTTTTTTTTTTATTGATGATTTAGTATTTTCCATTTATCCGTTTATAAAGTATACCTCATTTATAGAAGCTTATTTCCACCACAGAATAAAAAAAAAGGTAATTGTGAATGATTAATTTCACAATTCTGACCTTTTTCTTGTGATTATGAGTCTATATCTTGCAATTCTGACTTTATAACTTGCAATTACTAGTTTAAATCTCATAATTCGGACTTTTTTTTAATCTTGCAATTCCAAGTTTATATCACACAATTCTTGCAACTGCAAGTTTATATTTTGCAATACTGATTTTTTTTTTTCTTCAGAGTTGTTGACTATAAACTTGGCAATGCAAGTCAGAATTGAGATATAGACAGGCAATTTTGAGGAAAAAAGTCTGATTTTTTTATTCTGTGGAGGAAAAAAGCTTCTGTACACATGTCTGCCATTGGTATTAAAGGAAAGAAAAAACAAAACTTTTAGCAGTTAGTTTACTGATTGACATTTGCAATTACAACTTACTTTGCCAAGTGGATGCCTTCATGTACCACTGGAGGGCAGTAGAAGTTCATGCTGAAAATGCACTGCAAAGTCTTGCTTTCAGTTTGGAGTGGTCCAGACTATTAATTGTAGAAATTGATGTTTGATGTGTTTTAATAGCGCAAGCTCTTTCTCTTTTTGTCTCTGTAGGGCTTTTACACTGTATACAGGAACCTGTTTGAGTCTATCGTAAAGGAGGAGATGGAGCACAGTAAAGATGAAGAAGACGAGGAGGATGAGTTTCCCTCATTTGGAGACTCTCAGAGTGACTATGACACTGTATGTAGACACTAGCACACGTCATTACAGCTTTTAAAGGGATAGTTCACACAAAACTGAAAATTACCCCATGATTTACTCACCCTCAAGCCATCCAAGGTGTATATGACTTTCTTTTTCAGACGAATACAATCGGAGATATATTTAAAAATATCCAGGCTCTTCCAAGCTTTATAATGGCAGTGAATGGGGGGCCTGATTTTTGAAGCCAAAAAAGTGCATCCATCCATCATAAAAGTAATAAAGGCCTTCTGAAGTGAAGCGATGGGTTTTGTAAGAAAAATATCCATATTTAAAACTTTTTAATCTAAAATAACTAGCTTCCAGCAGACGACCGTATGCATACTCAGAAGCCTATGCGCCTCTCATGGATCAAACAAATAGGACTGGGCAACAAACTCAAGCTCCTCTTCTAGGGGTGTAACGATAAGCTCAGGTCACGATACGGTACGTATCTTGATACGGAGTTCGCGATACGACACGTATCACAATATTTTGAACAAAATGAAACTGAAATTCAAACAAGATTTATTCAAAAAACATTAACAAATTTCAATAATTTTCCTTGTACAAGATCACATTTCAAGGTTTAATAAAAACCTTCTGTATTCAAATCAACAGCTGAATAGGTCTGTCTGTCACTGAAAAAGAATGTTAAATTTAACATGAACATATGAATGGGGGCTGTTCACATATCGCGTCTAAAAACGCGTGGAAGGCCGCATCGCTGCTTATTTCCAAAGCGTAACATTATTGCATCACGAAATATCGTACTGTGATAAATAGTTACACCCCATCCTCTTCTCTTATATCGAAATCCTCTGACATTTCTCTTGAAAATTTCTCATTTTAGATTTCTAATTCGTGACCGGTGTTTTGTTTTTCTCTATCCTCTGCGCTTCTGCGTTCCTCAGTATGTCATGCTTCGGGTCAGGGGTTATATATAATATAATATAATATAATATAATATAATATAATATAATATAATATAATATAATATAATATAATATAATATAATATAATATACAGTGGGTACGGAAAGTATTCAGACCCCCTTAAATTTTTCACTCTTTGTTATATTGCAGCCATTTGCAGCCACAATTCTGTCTCTGAGCTCTTCAGGCAGTTCCTTTGACCTCATGACTCTCATTTGCTCTGACATGCACTGTGAGCTGTAAGGTCTTATATAGACAGGTGTGTGGCTTTCCTAATCAAGTCCAATCAGTATAATCAAACACAGCTGGACTCAAATGAAGGTGTAGAACCATCTCAAGGATGATCAGAAGAAATGGACAGCACCTGAGTTAAATATATGAGTGTCACAGCAAAGGGTCTGAATACTTAGGACCATGTGATATTTCAGTTTTTCTTTTTTAATAAATCTGCAAAAATGTCAACAATTCTGTGTTTTTCTGTCAATATGGGGTGCTGTGTGTACATTAATGAGGAAAAAAATTATTTTAGCAAATGGCTGCAATATAACAAAGAGTGAAAAATTGAAGGGGGTCTGAATACTTTCCGTACCCACTGTATATTTTGTACCATGAAAATACTCAAAAATGGCATCAGAGTTCTTTAGGGGCTCTAGTGCATTTTAGACCATTCAGCCAAATGAGACTGGATTATTAACTTGGCTAAATAGAACTCAAAATCTTTCTCATCTATAAATACTTGTCCAAATAAGCTATTACAGGTAAAAGTAGGGTGGCAGTATTTTGTATCTGAAAATATATTTTCAGACTGCTAGATAAAAGAGGGGGAAATCTTGACCTAAAACTTCACATTTGGTTCAAGCTACCCAGCATCGCTTTTATTCATCAAGATGATTTTTTTTTCAGGGTCTGAACCATTAGATTCACCCACTCCAGTTAGAAGTGAAGGCTTTTAAGTGATCTCAACCATTTCCCTTTCTGGTGTGGCTCGTACCTGCACTTTACCTAATGGAGGTTTGGGAGTCATTTGCCATTAGTGGAGGCCTGCAAGAAGCAGATAAACTGAGGAAGATTCTACAAGCCTCTTGATATTTTTGTTAAAAGGATGAAGCATCCAGGAAGATTATCTGAAAATCTAGTTATATAGTATTATATGTTATCTTAACTTTTTTTTTTTTTTTTTGAAATCTAAATAATTATCTTTATTTGTCTCCCTGGTGCTCTCAGGTTGTGCATTTATTCTACGGCTACTGGCAGAGCTTCTGTACGCGCAAAAACTTTGCATGGAAGGAGGAATACGACACGCGACAGGCTTCCAACCGTTGGGAGAAGAGAGCCATGGAGAAAGAGAACAAGAAAACCAGAGACAAGGCCAGGAAAGAGCACAGCGAGTTGGTGCGGCAACTGGTGGCCTTTGTCCGAAAACGTGACAAGCGCGTTCAGGCACATAAGAAACTGGTGGAAGAGCAAAATGCAGAGAAGGCCAAGAAAGTTGAAGAATTGAGGAGAAAACAGAAGCTTAACCAGGCCAAGTGAGTGAGATTATCCCATTTTATGAGGCTGGGTGATATGACGGCATTTTTCGTCCATACAAACGGTAAAAATATATAAACTGGGAGAGATATTTAGCTATATATAGATAGTGTCACAGTCATGTAAAACCTTGAAATATGAGGGAGATTTATTTTTTATGTTTTTTTAATCTGTTATGTTCAGTAAAGCTACATTTATTTGATCAGCCATTACTCCAGTCTTCAGTGTCACATGATCCTTTATATATATTAATTGTTAAAAGATCAAAAAAACATTTAAATTCAAACATCCATGCGATTTCTTTCCTAAATGACCAATTCTCCTGTCTGTTTGACATGTACAATCACAGCAAACATTCAGATCCGCATTGGCATTGCCACTGAGCCAGAGAGAGCAAGTTGTCATATTATATGTATGAAATCATATCGTTATTTTTTTGTGTTACAACAAAAAATCACCCCCTATACCCTTAAATAATCACCCCCTATACCCTTAAATAGGACATTATTTGAGGGGACAGCCATTTGTAGTGGTGTCCGAAACCATAGTTGACGTTATCAAGTGCACTCATTCAATCCCACAATGCACTGCAATAACGTGTACACAACCGGCTAGAGAATACCCATAATGCACTGTGATGAGTCGAGCTTCGGATGAATTCCCGCATTTGAATAAATAATGAATAATGCATCCATTCATTTTACAAACCGCTGGTCCAATGTGGCTGCAGTGTAATATCATACAGGTATAAATTCCTTTTTAATTGATTATCAAATTGTTTAATTAAGTTTAGTTTCCATGGGAGAGTTCAAGATAAATATTTTCATTTTCATTACTTCTGGAGCTGCCAGTTTGCTACGTTTCAAATGATCATTAAATGGCAAGCACAAACTATGCAGAAGTTTATATATTAAATTTTGTTCACTTAATTTAAAGGTACAATTTGTGATTTTTTTTTTTCCGCTAGAGGTCGCTAGAAGCCTATTCAAAACAAAGGCCTAGTTTGATGACGTAAAGCAGGGATGGACAACTCCGGTCCTGGAGGGCCAGTGTCCTGCAAAGTTTATCTCCATCCCTGATAAAAACTCACTTGCCTATAACTTTCTACTAATCCTACAGACCTTGATTAGCTGGTTCAGGTGTGTTTGATTAGGGTTGGAGCTAAACTCTGCTGGACACTGGCCCTCTAGGACCGGAGTTGTCCATCCCTGACGTAAAGTTTTAGAGTGGAAACTTGGGACATGTGTGGTCTCCATCTCAACGGACGGTGCAAAATAATAGGGATTGGAGTCTGGAAGAACTCATGTTCGTGGAAGCGATTATTAACGTTACTGTAGTATGAAGCAGAGCAGGACTGAGTGTTGCGGGAGCGGAACGAGGAGCTGGAGCGATCGATCAACACACGCCTCACGAACAGCGGGACTTTTATTATGACACAGTCGCCGGCGCCGCTTCCGCTTTTCCGGTCATGAGTTTACGGGAGCTGTCCTTGTCGACAGAACCAGCGGCAGATGGTAAACAGTAATTATGTTCCATAAATAATTAACACAATCCACCATAAAACGTGCAAGAAGTAAATAAGGAACTGCTTGAAGCAAGCTAGTGGTTTGCTGGACGCTAGACTCTACTTCCGCATTTGTCCACGGCACTTTTGTCATGTGGTTTCTACGTCAGTAAAGGCGGTAACAAAGGTAACTGCGTCATTGACAGGCGACTGCACAGCCCCGTGTCACTGTTTAGAATGGGAATTTTCTCATGATTTACAAGTACCGTAGCTGAAAACATTAGAGATATTGTTAATAATCAGCTGGACAAAATATATAACACTAGCCTAGTGGTTTTTGGATATTTTACTGCAAAAATTTTACAAATTGTACCTTTAAGCTGATATAGTTAATTGATATTATGTATATAAAAAAATAATTCGTATAAATTATATTTTTACTTGTACTTGGTAATGAGGATTAGCAAAGTGATGCTTTAAGTGTGAAAAATTAAGCAAAAGTAACCCAGAAACTCAGAGAATGGACTTGTGACAAAGTCCCTGAAACAACTGGGCCTTCATTTTAATCTTCCATGCAGTGAAATGTATTGTTGTCCACACAAGGACTACCTACAGTAGCTGAAGCACAAGAAGCTCATTTAGTCTTTTACTAACATGTTAACAAAACAGACTTCTGGTAATCCATATTCTGGTTTCATTAGACCAAATAAATCATTTTGGAACTAGCAGAATCCAAAATGAATGGCAATGCAAGGGTGCAAAGTACAGTTGTCTGGTGCCCACAGTGAAGTTCGGTGTTAAGTAAAAGCAGCTTTTCCACAGTCTGGCCAAACCGTTGTCATTGCTTAACCATTCCATTTTGTGCTGATCCAGCCTATATATATAATATGCTGCAAAAAAAAAAAAAAAAAAAAATATATATATATATATATATATATATATATATATATATATATATATATATATATATATATATATATATATAATAAATATAATATTGATTGTGTGGCATTAGGCTGGCGGAAGACTATCAGGAACAGAGTTGGGCCGCCATGTCAGAGCTAGAGAAAGAACTGCAGCAGATGGAAGCTGAGTATGGTCAAGTGTTCGGTGATGCATCAGAGAGTGAAGAGGATGAGGAGGAGGTGGAAAACGGGCAGGAGAAGGCAAACATAGATGGGGGAGGTGAGTTCTGATGACGTACACGTATATACTTGAGTGGATTCTGGGTACAGGAGGTCACAGGTTCAGGGATCAGTGGATGGGTCAATGCACATTTTATAATTTTGAGACTAAAAAAATAAGTTTAGAAAAGTTTAAAGGGTTAGTTCACTTAAATGAAAATTCTGTCTTTAATGACTCACCCTCATGTCGCTCCAAAACCCGTAAGACCTTCGTTCATCTTCGGAAAACAAATTAAGATATTTTTGATGAAATCCAAGAGGCTTTTTTATCCCCCATAGAAAGCAATGCAATTACCGTAGAAATGACATGAGAGTGAGTAATTAATGACAAATTTCATTTTTGGGTGAACTAACCCGTTAAAAACAGTTCTGCAACACACAAAAAAGCCACAAATAAGCACACCCTCTCAAGCTCAACATAACATGTTGTTTTGGTATTTTAAACCTATACAGTGACATTCAATGTTTTTAAGTGTGACATCAGTGTCAGTGTCCAAATACTTACAGAGGTCAATATATAAATAGACAACTCAGAGCAGTCATCTGTGATTCATAATTCAATAATACACAGTGTGTCACCAAGTCATGAAAAATACCTCAATCATACTGTAAAACATTTGTGAGTAATGGACGGAACATATCTAACAGCTGCTTGACCTTTGTCAGATGCAGTGCAGGCAGATGGTGGCACGGAAATGGACGACTATTATGATGACCTGTATTGCCCTGCCTGTGACAAATCTTTCAAATCCGATAAAGCGTGAGTGAACGGATCACCCACACGCACTGCTCTGGGAAACTTCCCTTGCGCACCCTCAATCACCTCACTGATAAACATGTTGATTTCAGTTTTTAGATCTCACTTTTTTAAGTCTGCCACTTCACAGATTAATAAATTATGTAATCTTTCAGTTCAGTTCCTTAGTTGATTTATAAAATATAAATATTTACACTACCATTCTACAGTTTGTGGTAGTAACATTTTTTTAACTGATTTTTTTTTATCTCTTCTGCTTACCAAGGTTGCGTTTATTAGATAAAAAATACAGCAATATTGTGAAATATTAATAGAATTTAAAATAACCGTTTTCTTTATATTTTAAAATGTAATATATTCCTGTGATGCGAAGCTGAATTTTCAGCATTATTACTTCAGTTTTCAGTGTCACATGATCCTTCAGAAAGCCTTCTCATATTCTGATTTGCTGTACAACAAACCTTTCTTATCATTATCAATGTTGAAAACAGTTATGATGTTTAATATTTTTGTGGGAACCATGATAAAAAAAAATTCAGTTTTCTTTGATGACTCGAAAGTTCAATTGAACAGCATTTCAATACAATTGATTTCTTTAAAGAAATATTGGTTACACTTTATTTTAGGGCTGCAACTAACGATTATTTCAATAATCGATTAATCTGTCAATTATTTTTACGATTAATCGATGAATCGGAGGGGAAAAAACATTAATTTCCAACCTTTTATTCAAAAACAGAAATGACAGTGCAAATTCACAGTGCAAAAAAATCCTCTGAACGTGCAAAAACAGGTTGCTCTTTTAACATCCCTGAGCTGTTAATAAAAAACAAATGGACTAACACAAAAAACATACACATGTATGCTTTACATCTGCCAAATATATAGGGCTTTTTTTTTTTATAAATTGCACAAAAAGATGTATAGTTTTGTTTAGCTTAAGATGACCAAGTGCTATAAAAAAACTTTTTAAATTTCATTTTAAAGTACAACAAACAAATATATTTGTCAACAATAACCGATATGGAACAAAGCACAGAATAAATACATGACAACAGATCAGTGTTAATTTTGACAGCAAATTTTGATTTAGTTATTTATTTATTTATTTTTGCTCCGCTCTGCTTCTCGCTCAACCACGCGTTTTTATACTCAAACATCTCCGCGTCTCATTGACAGGCGTAATAGTCGCGCGATACAACGAATCGATAGTGAAATTCGTTGCCAACTCTTTTAATAATCGAATTTTATCGATTCGTTGTTGCAGCCCTACTTTATTTTACAGTGCCGTAGTTACATTGTAATTACTCAAATAAGTACTGAGTACTATTAACCCTTAAATGCATACCTCGGGTCTTTAGTGACCCGGAACGTCATTCACTACCCTCCTCCTCATTCATTTTTTAAAGTTAGACTTCAACCTTCTTGGTATTCCTCAATCGATTCATTATAAAGAATATAACATGAAAAAAATCATAAAATTATAAAAGAATGGCTATTTTTTTTATTAATTTTTTGTAAAAATTGTATAGGGTCGCTAACGACCTGAGGTCTGTATCAGTGTACCTATATTTTTTTCTGCACAACAATAATTGAATCTTAGATGACGGAATAAGTGCAATTCACCTTTATTCCACAAGGTGGTGTCTGATACACAATGCTGAAGTGATGACTCTTTCAGACAGAAAACTAAATAATAAGAAAAACATGAAATGGCTCAGCGATTTACTGCAGAGCAAGTACTGAACGCAATCAAATATGACTGTAACTTTCACTAATGGATCTGGTGAAGCTGTTAGTGATCGAAATATTGATTTTGAAGATGTTGAAAATTATATAGTTCTGAGAATGTTTCGAGAATAGGCTCATATTTGCAAACTCAAACATAAAACTAGCCTATTATTTGCTGAATTTACTGGGAAATTAGCTCTGACGAGGACAGTGATGATGGCATAAAACATTTGCTCAGACTGAACCCTTTCAAGCTCCAAAAGGTAACAAAATATGCTTTATTTTATTCTTCTGTAATTGTTACTCTAATATCAGAGAAGCTTTATATTATCACGACAGGTAGAGATCCTTCCGTGTTAGATATAGATCTGGGTCGATAAAGACCCGAATATGTAAGAATGATTGGCGAAACAGTCATGCATTTAAGGGTTAATTAACTACATGTACTTAGTATAGAGTTACAGTTAGGGTTAGGGTTTGGTTTAGGGTTAGTTACTTGTAATTATGTATAATAATCTGTTATTACTACAGTAAGTACATGTAGTAACGTGTAACTACGGCACTGTAAAATAGTGTTACCGAAAAATTTTGTAGCATTCTAAATATCTTTACTGTAACTTGTGATCAATTTAACAAATAAAGAAAAATAATTTAAAAAAAAATCCTTTAAATGGTATTGTAAATCGACATTAATGTTGATATTTAATGATTTTAGATTTTTTTCTCTTAGATGTGTTGGTTTTCTACTTTTATTCTGTTTTATTAATTTATTTATAATCACAAACAGCGTGTTTTTAGGTAATTTACTTGCATTACATGTATATAATGTATACATGCATATAATGCAGCAGTATAATTTGTTTCTCTCATATCAGCATGAAAAACCATGAGAAGTCCAAAAAACACAGAGAGATGGTGGCATTGCTACGGCAACAGCTGGAGCAGGAAGACAAGTCACTGAGTCAGAACTCTGTCGAGAGAGAGGAGGAAGAGGACGATGATGATGATAGTGATGAACTTGATGGCACACAGAGACAGAAGTAAACCATAGCATTTGAGATGTGCTCTTTGAATATAATTTGTTTGCTTTGCTACTATTTATTATTATTTCAGAATATGCCAGATTTATAAACATCTACCGTGAACATTAATGAAATGTTAATGTAAAAATATTATTAATTAATATTAATGTTAAAATAATTAGGATAGATAATGCACTGCTGACATAGTCATTGCTGGATTAAAAATTCAAACATTTTCTTTATTAGTTATTTATTGTTTTTCATATTGTCTGAAATTGTAATAAAGGAATTTGTAGAACATCTATAAGTTTGTGTACTTAAGCAAGGCATCTGGCGGCATTATTAGCTGTTTTTGTTCATTGATTGGTTCCTTTGATTACAGATTATCTAAAAGGCAGAAGAAAAAGAAACGTCAGCAGAAAAATGTAAATGTAAGTCACTGAAATCTAACCTCCGAACCCCTGAAGTATTTGAATTGACTAGATTTGATCCAGTAAAATATAATTTTTTTTTTAATACGGTTGTTCTGTAGAATCTCCCAGAAGAACCAAAGATGGACAGTCCAGTCCAACAGTCCACAGAAGAGCACCCTCCACCCGCACCTGATTCGGGCAACAACGAGGATGCCCCTGTCCCCTCTGAGGACCCAGATGAGAATCTAAAACCAGAGGGATGTGAACCCACCAACCAAAAAAGGTACCTGTTTAACAAACCACCAGTTTAAAATGTTATGTTTATATAAAGAGCATTATGGGTAAAGTCCTCTGTATATTGATATGAACTGAGATTAACTCTCCGTGTCATGTTTTACAGCTCCGCAAAGACAAAAGGGAAGAAAGGTGCAAAAGACTCTAAAAAGAACAGCAAACCACATGGAGGTGTAGAAGTTGCACAAGAGGTGTGTGTACATGTGAGCAAGCAGCCACTTCTCTATTGCCTTACAGCTGTTTTATAATCATCATCCAGTCATATACAACTTCAAATGTGATTTTCTATAACAACTATTATTGAATAATATGTGTGTATATGACTGCTTTGTTTATTCTGATTCTGATTGGTGTAATGAAGTAGTTCTACATATTATATGTTGAAATAAATTTGTAAATTATCTATTAAAAGAGAAGCTTTAAAAGAGTTTTCCATCAAAATAAAAGTTGATGGTTTAATGAAGCAATTAAGACACCCATAAATATTAGTATTATAATTTTACATTTGTAATGTAAAATAAAAGTATAATATTATTTTTCTTAAATACTCAATGTTTTATTTTACAGTGAAATATTATAGTAATATTTTAGTAATTTTTATATTTCCATTTAGTAATATATATTAATATGGCTATAAAGTTGTACTACTACTACTACTACTAATAATATTTTATAGCCATATTGAAATATAATCACAAAGAATTGTGCAGCTCTACAAACAAGCACAGCAGATTTGTTTTAAAATGTTAGTTCACCCAAAAATGATAATTCTGTCATTAATTACTCACCCTCATGTCGTTCCACACCTGTAAGACCTTTGTTCATCTTCAGAACACAGATTAAGATATTTTTGATGAAATCTGAGAGGTTTCTGATCCCCAAGAGAAAGCAATGCAATTACTATCATTCAAAAAATAGTCAGTTATTTGTTATTTTTGCTTTGTTTTTGCACACAAAAAGTATTCTTGTCGCTTAATAACATTAAGGTTGAACCACATGTTGACTATTTTAACCATATCTTTACTACTTTTCTGGACCTTGAATGATGGTAATTATGTTGCTTTGTATGGGGGGGACTATTGGATTTAATAAAAAATATCTTAATTTGTGTTCCAAGATGAACGAAGGTCTTACGGGTTTGGAACGACACAATTAATGAATTTTGAGTGTGTGTGTGTGTGTGTGTGTGTGTGTGTGTATGTGAACTAACCCTTTTAAACTGGAATCACAATTTTTATCTTTATATTTTAATATAATTTTTATCACTATTCTTTTTTTATTTCTTTTTTTTACCCCAAATTGTGCAGTCCTAGCTTGGAGTTCATTATTGCTCTCTGAAATGTCTGTCAACAATTTGTGGTAGAAAAGCTTAATGCAACCTTTTCTCAGTGTTTTTTTTTTTTTCTTCTGCTCCTTATAGAAGGAAGTAAACCTGCGCTGTGTGATCTGTCAGTATGAATTTGCCACCAGGAACAAACTTTTCGATCACCTAAAGACCACAGGCCACGCCACTGCCCTATCCTCCAGTAACACTGCCCAAACGTGCAAGAAAAAGAAGGACACCAGGAAGAACCGATAACTGAGAGGCAGACTGAAAGACTGAAGCCCCTCTGATTGTACATTTGTCCAAGAACACTTTGTTTGATGACATGCAGTTTTGCAACCATCAGGGAGTGCGTTTATGGGCCTGCGTGTCTTTTTTGTCTCTATGATAATGAATTTGTGCCCTGTGGGCTGACATCTATTGTAATGCGCCATATGCCAAAAGATTTCCCTAGAAATGCCATTTATTCCAAACCATAATTGATGCATAATTTGGTGCCTCATAGAGGTTCTGTAGGCGAATGAGACTTATATTTAGTAGACCGTGCAGATGATGTTGTGTGTTTTTTTTTTTTTAGGAGGTTAATAATTATCTTGCTGCTAACAGTGGCAAGTTTTAAGTCACGTTTAGTTTCATTTTCATAGTGACCATTTCAAACTGGTAACCTGTAAAAGGCAACGTGAGGAATAAAACTCCACTGGATGTTTTGAACATGGATGTTTTTGACAATATTTCACAGAGTTTTCATTTTATTGGAAATGTTTTGGAAGGTGGAACTGTTTGTTTGGAGAAATATGCGACGAACCGCAAAATCTCACAACAATGTTATTATTAGTAATAAGACCATTGGGTTTAAGATCACAAAGAAGGTAAAAGCTAAACATTCAAATATTTTTATTGTACCATGTGTAATGGATCAGCTGATATATAAAAAGGCTTAGTGTTATGCAAAACAATACCAATGGATTTCCAGGAAAGGATCTCAAAAAGAACTAGAAAAAGCAACAGATGCTTATTTAATAAACAGTTGCTTTCTTTGCAGGACAAAAAATATCTGTGTCTTCACATATCGTTTTAAGAGACCACAGATTTATTTATGACTTTGCTTGCCTATGAATGTCAATTGAACTGGGTCAGGTTTGAATATAAATCCCCTCAAAACTCTCCAAACACGTTTTATGTATTTTTAAGTGTCATTTTAAACACAACACTGCAGTTAGCAAATGTGCTTTTGTCTGTATTTAGCATTGCAAGAAATCAATTACCTAATTGAAAAAGTAGTCCGTATCAGATTGAGTGATTATTCCTGTTTTTCTACATTTAATTAAGATTTTTAATAAGTCTGTCTACTAAAAGATTTGAGAGTAGAACTGGTCCCAGTTTTTGAAACTTCCTGAAAGATCTGGTCTTGGACAGTCAGTCAGGCCACAGATAGAAAGTGCTTATAAATTATTTGCGATGGTTCTAGGTAGTTTATTCAAATCAGTTATCGCTCTCATACATTGTGAGTGTGAAAAATGTGTTAGTTGCCTTTGGTGGTCTTTAGATTCAACTGCCCAAACCTGTTATGTAATGTATAATTCTCCAGATAAAATATGAGCCAATGTGTCTTCATCATGTTCTGCTTGTTTTATCTTCTCTCCATGTAGTTGAGCACTGCCTGGTTGAATACAGCGAGGAAGAAGTCTGCGTCGTCTTTAGTTATGCACATGGGAGGCTTGATTCTGAAAGTCTGGGAAAAAAACAGGTGAGGTGGGGGGTGGGATATTTGAGAGAAAAAAAGTAGCATGGGCAAGACTAAGATTTAAATATTTGAATGTGAGCTTTGAACACATAAAATAAAGCATTCTACACACAAAAGTGCATACTTTTCCCAAATGACCTAAAGCATCTAGTAAATAAGAAAAGTTTTTTGAGCAGCAAATCAGCATATTAGAATGATTTCTGAAGGATCATGTGACACTGAAAACTGTAGTAATGATACTGAAAATTCAACTTATCACAGGAATAAGTTACATATTAAAATAGATAAAAATCGAAAACAATGATTTCACAATATTACAGTTTTTACTGCAGTATTTCGTATAATAAAGTACACAAAAATCTAATAATCTATTTCTATGCATTTAATCTTTTTATTTTATGATAAAAATGTGTGTGTGTGTGTGTGTGTGTGTGTATATATATATATATATATATATATATATATATATAAATATTACTGTAGTTTTTTTAACATGTATGCAGTTTAAAAATATCTAAATGTTAAAAATTCAAACAAATCTTTACATTTTAAAGCTTTAGAGAACTTTCTTTTATTGGATTTATTGGATATTGTTTGGAAAGAATTAATCATTCTAGGATGATTGGGGTGATTTTGTAGGTCAATGAATACGCTCAGAAAACAATGAACAAATTACAAGCATAGATAAATATAATAGAACAAAGATACAAATGAAAGAAATAGTGCTTTATATTTTTCAGGTAAGCCTTACAGTATTCTGGTACAGAAATGGAATAATCAAGTGTAAAATAACACTTCATAGTCTTCACTTATTAAAATTAATCTGTGTTAAAACTACAAAAGCGATGTCTTTTTGTTGTTTAACATTCATCACAGAGAAAGCAGCAGGGCTACTGTCACTTTAAGACTGTATTTACGAGGATGCTCAATGTTTTACTTGCATTTTGACCTTTTTTTTTTTTTGCGAAAGAGCAGCATTCGGCGTTCACGTGCATCTGTGCGGGTGTGTGTGTGAAACAGCCGCACATTCAGAATTGAGTTCTCTTTCGCGTGAATCGCATGAATGTTTAAACTGACAGGTCCTAAAACAGTCAAATTATAAACTTTAATTGTATAATGGTCAAACTTTGCAATTAATCCGAGAATAGGTGGGTTTTGAACCGTGGTGTCTGGTCCGTACGGATTAACGATCCCTATACTAGACGTTGCACATCCTGCGATGTGACTATCGTGGATGCGCACGTCGCAATTTCGATGCTAAAACGATATATCCTGCAGTCCTAGGGTGAACTGTTCTTTTAAGTGTATATTCAGTGCTTACTGTGCCTATTTCTATAAGTTCAGACAAGCAGGATTCCTGAGGCATTTAGCGACCATGTCACTACAGGACCGAAGTGAATCCCAGGAATACCTTTTCCATTGCACAACATCCCCACACACCCTGTGCATTCATGTTCCACCTTCGCAAGAATCCCTTTACATATAGACCTCGTCACCACACCTACCTGTCCATACAGTCCCCCTTTTCCAATCAGCACTCCCATGTCTTTAGTCTCCTCGAAGATCTCAGCCATGGCCTCTCGAGGGAGCGGGTCTCTGGTGGTCTACGCATGGGTTTCAGAAAGATGTCAAAGTGGGATTTAAGAGAGTGATTTCAGGAATGCTTTTTTATTAAACATTTGATTTTAAACATTAAACTTTTTGAGTTGTTTTTGAGGTAAAAAATGTGATGGAATAGTTTTCCCAAAAATTAAACTTCGACCATTTACTCGCCATCATGTCATTGCAAACTTGAATGACTTTTCGTTTACACTTTAAGGAGATGTTTGGAAAAGGAACTTTTCCATATAATTAAAGTAGATGGTGATTTTTACTGCCAATCTCCAAGTTTTGCTCTGTTTTTCACACCCACAAAAAAAATACAAAATTGTATATATATGTATGTATGTACTGTAGTTATATGGACCAAAATTAGTGCTTTTTGGAGCTTGGCAGTAAGTCACAGCAGCTTTGACATTCAGCAAAATATCTCCTTTCATGTTTAATGAAAGAAATTAAGTCATAGGTTCTGAAAAACATGAAAGCGAGTAAATCATGTTCTTTATGTAATTACTACTTCCACTCTGTGAATTTCCATTCTAATGGAAAGTGTACTTTGTGTTTCTAGACACATCCTCATACAGTTTCCAGTATAATAACCATAGGTAAGTGAGCTACACTGGGTGTTTTTAACGCTGTGTACTTCTGGGAATGTTCAAACATGCTGTCTCATTGCTATCTGCTCTAGTTAATGGCTAACAAGTTTTGTAGCTCATTCCCTGTGAGGAAAATTACAAACACTCACAGTCACAACAAACTCTCTGAATCATTAACTATTCCATCTGGAGCTCAAGTAACTCCTACATTTGACTCTTCTCATACCTCAAGGTCAAGAAACCAAGATTGCTCTGCAAATAAAGTTTAATGAAGTGGATGCACAATCACAAAACTGGAGGATTTTCACATTGATTTCTGAAGCGAGCAAAAGCCTGAAGTGTCATTGGGATTAATATTCACAAAACAAGGTGTTTAAGACATTTAAAACTGAAGTGTGTCGTTTTTTTCCCATGTTAAAATACTTTATCTTCTGCTGAGACTATTGTATCGCATTCTTTGTGAATTTTACTCTAAACTCTTTTTAGAAGAAAAGCTGCAGTAGTTTAATGCACTCATACCAGAAAGGTAAAAGTGAGGTTACAGCATGAGATGAGCGGCAGTTTCCATCAATAAAGCTGTACACATTGGGACACGTGCACTGCCAGATGTCTTTGTGTATTCAAGGCATTAGTTCAGGTGGAACGAAATGTCATTACTCAGAGACAGAAGATCCTTCATCTGACAAATATGTTGCTTTTGCAAGCTGGAGAGGTTGTACTTACGGATACTTGCCTACATTGGGAATATAGGGTTAGAAATATAGGCTAGTTTCTATAGCAAATTAATGTATAGACTCGCTTCAGTCAATGCTTTTTAAAGGGTTAGTTCACACAAAAATGAAAATTCTGTCATTAATTACTCACCCTCATGTCGTTCCACACCCGTAAGACCTTCATTTATCTTCAGAACACAAATTAAGAGATTTTTGATGAAATCCGATGGCTCAATGAGGCCCCCATTGCTAGCAAGATAATTAACACTTTCAATGCCCTGGGGCCCGTTTCAATAAGGAGGTTCAACCAACTCTGAGTTAAAACTTGAACTCTGAGTTGACTTACCCTGAGATGGGAAACTCTTAAGTTTTCAGTTTCAGAACAGCTGAATTGAGTTAGTTCAGTCGACTCTTGAGTAGGTTGACTCGGAGTTAAGCGCGTGCACCACAACTATGAAAAGCCATCAATGGAGCTCTGATATGACGATTCACCATGGCAACAGCACGACAAAAGGACGTCCGTATACTTTTGAGTCAATGCAAGTTTAATTCTTATCACTGTTATATCAAAAGTGAAAATTTGTAGAATGGTATGGAATGGTTATTGAACTAATATTCATTTTCATGGTATCCCACATGCAAAAAGAGAAGAAAAAAAAATAATTTAACAGGATGCAATAATAAGAATGTAAACGATTTTATCAATATTAAACACTCGTTAGGCAGTTTACTTCCACTTTTAGAAAACTTTCTTCATTTTTATTGAAAATAAATGGCTTTCTTATGTGATAGGAAAAAGGAGAATAGCAAGCTCGGCAAAAGGCGGATTCAAACCCAGTCAATCACATCACAAGTTAATTCTCTGCACCCAACACACTGCTGCCTACACCACTGCAGCCACAGGAACGTGTCAATTTTAACCTGGTCTGACATTGGGGGGCGGAGTTACTGTAAATTTGCACTTAGTATTAGTTTTGCATTAAGTAAAATGATCAATACCTGCCAGTGTGGTAATAAAAATAATCTTAAGTAAAATGCACTTAATTTAGATCCCCCAGGAAACAAGACTAAAAATCTTATATAATTTTCTTATATGCAAAATCCATCTTGATTTAAGAATTTTTAGATATTTGTACTTGAAATAGAACAAAAAATACTGCATTTTTTGCAGCATGAATGAATGAATGAATGAACTATTTAAACATCACTTGCACTTTAAAAAAGGGGAGGAGACCGAAGGAAACTCTGGGTTTACCGAAGAAAACCTGCTCCCAACCAGGTTAGGTTCACAGAGTAAGTCACCATGGTAACTGACTCTGAGTATAAGTTAGCTCTCTTTCAGAAACAGGCTTGACTTAACCTGCTTTCTCAGGTTTGACATACCTCCCATTCTGAAACGGAAAACCCAGAGTTTTCCTCATTTCAGGGTTAACATACTCAGAGTTTGAACTTAACCTCCTTTCTGAAATGGGCCCCAGAAAGCTACTAAAGACGTATTTAAAACAGCCATGAAGCCATGAGAATACTTTTTGTGCACCAAAAAAACAAAATAACTTTTCAACAATATCTAGTGATGGGCGATTTCAAAACACTGCTTCATGAAGCTTCGAAGCTTTACGGATCGTTTGTTTTGAATCAGTGATTCGGCTCTTGTACAAACTGCCACAGTCATGTACCAAACTACTGAAATTTAAAAACACTTATGATGCATGTTTTTAAATAAAGTTGTTTTTTAAATAAAGTTTGAGGAAGCTTGTGACGACGTTGATCCGCGACCATGGTGTGCTGTAGTCCGTTTATAGCCTACTGTTAGCTTTTTATATCTGACGACTTTATTTAGGCTTCGAAATGTATAAATTTTGTGTTAACTTGTAAAGATTATCTTGATCGACAAAACGTGTAAATATCATGACCCTTTGTTAAACACAGGGCTTATTTTTTGCGATTTTCCAAAAGTCTATGGGAAAAATTAATAGGCTTTCAATCGAGGGAACCCGTGCGCCGCTAACTTCCGGGTTGGCCTACAAAAACACGTCATCCCTGGGGTACTCTATTATCTTGCTGGCAATGGAGGCATCATTGAGCCATTGGATTTTATCAAAAATATCTTAATTTGTTTTCTGAAGATGAACTGAAATGAGGGTGAGGAATTAATGACAGAAATTTAATTTTGGGGTTAACTAACCCTTTAATTGCTCACCCTCATGTCGTTCCAAACTCGTAAGACCTTTGTTCATCTTCAGAACACAATTAAGATATTTTTGATGAAATCTGAGAGGTATCTGAACCACACATAGACTGCAACGTTATTACCACTTTCAAGGCCCAGAAAGGTAGTAAAGATGTTGTTAAAATAGTCAAAAATGGAAGAGGGAACAGAAGAAATTTTTGAATAAAGTCGTTATTTTTGGCGCACAAAAAGTATTCTCGACTCTATAATATTACGGTTGAACCATTGTAGTCACATGAACTGTTTTAAATATGTCTTTAGTAGCTTTCTGGGCATTTTAAAGTGTTAATTATCTTGCTGGCAATAAAGGCCTCCCTGAGCCATTGGATTTTATCAAAAAATATCTTAATTTGTTTTCTGAAGATGAACAATATGAGGGTGAGGAATTAATGACAGAAGTTTCATTTTTTGGGTGAACTAACCCTTTAATTACTCACCCTCATGATGTTCCAAACTCGTAAGACCTTCATTCATCTTCAGAACACAATATATTTTTGATGAAATCTGAGAGGTATCTGAACCACACACAGACTGCAACGTTATTACCACTTTCAAGGCCCAGAAAGGTAGTAAAGATATTGTTAAAATAGTCAAAAATGGAAGAGGGAACAGAAGAATTTTTTTTAATAAAGTCGTTATTTTTGCACGCAAAAAGTGAAGAGTTTGGTTCCAAAACGCGATAAACACCATTTTCAAAAAAATTGAGTTTCCGCCAAAATCAGTATTGTATCTGGTCGGTATTGAAAAGTCATTTATCAATTTTGCACAAAATGTGATATCTGTCATGTTATTCTGTCATGTTTCTCCCTTTCTTTCCAAAACGTGACAAACGCCAGTCTCCTTTTTCTGCAGAACGTGATATATCCGCTCAACCAATCACAGCGCACCATTCCATCCACTGTAAACATTGAAGGCTTTTTTAAAAAGCCGTTTTAATACCAATGTACTCGGCAAATGTGTTTATTTAACCGTGCGGTGGCGCCAGATGCTCGTTAATCGGTGATGACAAATAATTTATAACATTAACAAGATGATCCGTTGAATTCATTTTGGGAGCAACGGCTGAATGTATTTTTAGTAAAATGCCTGTATATAAAATAAATATTGGCAAAGTTTAGACTCATTCATATATGTGAATTAACTTGCTTTGTTGTGTATTTTCAATTTGAAAAATAACTTTTATATTGATGAAAATGTCATGGATTTATTGCATTTTGGGAAAAAAAATAATTTTTTATAATAAACTTTTTAAAATCAAAATGTAGATTTGAATTTTTAATGTTTTTATAACCAAAAGATGCTATGTGAAAGTTTGAAACAGAAAATAGTGGTTTTCATCTTGCCACTTTCTTGGTAAAGAAAACACCTTTTTACTCAAATTAATCAAAATGGAGTTATTGCGTTTTGGAACCAAACTCTTCAAGTATTCTTGTCGCTTCATAATATTAAGGTTGAACCACTGTAGTCACATGGACTATTTTAACGATGTCTTTACTGCCTTTCTAGGCCTTGAAAGTGGCAATGATGTTGGGTGCCTATGGGTGGTTCAGAAACCTCGGTTTTCATCAAAATTATCTTGATTTGTATTCCAAAGATGAATGAAAGTCTTACAGGTTTGGAACAACATGAGGGTGAGTAATTAATGAAAGAAATTTCATTTTTGGATGAACTTACCCTTTAAGATAGGGTAACATATAAAGATATGATATCATATCAAAACATTAATAAATGGTTAGTATTCTTACAAATTATTAACCCCAATCATATAAAGTAGGTCATAAATACACATTTATTGTAGATAATTTTTCATTGGCTGATGACTATTGATCCTATACTGTAAAGCAGAGAGATTAAAAGACATTAAATGCACAAAACTTTCAATCATTCACCTTGTCTTTGACCATTTCCACCCCAATTTGAAGACCTTTTCCCCTCACGTCACCGATGATCTCATACTTGTCCCTGAGTTTGGCCAGTTCAGTCAGCAGGTATGTCCCCACCTCAGCACTGTTCTCCTGCATCTTGTCTTCTTTTATTGTCTGAGAGCAACATATACAGTATTCAATTTCAATTATTTATTATTTATCTTCGCTATTCGCTATTGCTGATACCAGGATATAACTGTACATGACTGAAAAGTAAAATGATCTGCACTTACATCTAGCACTGATGACGCGACTGCACAGCATAATGGGTTTCCTCCGAATGTGTTGAAATGAACTCCCTTTGCAAATGACCTGGCAATCTCTGCAAAATACAGAAAGCACATGATACCAGTGCCGAAAACAATGTGCAACATACAAGATGATGTTGTGGTTTATTTATTTTGTTAGCAGAAATTTAGGCATTAGATACACTCATAAGCTTCTCAGGCTGTATGTGACCCAACACACTCTTTTCATTCTCTCTCAGCTTCTCACAGAATGAAGAGCGAAAAGTGAGAGACAGAGGACCAATTAGAGAAAAAATAGGAACGGGATCAGTGGCACTCCAGTGTGCTTTTAGAGTATGTGGGACTAATGGGGAATTTGAACTCATTTGATCCACATGTGTGAATGAGGTGAATGTGACCCTGTGGTAGCACATTAGGAACATTTTAGGACATTTTGATCTCCATTGTATTTTTTGTCCATACAATGGAACCGAAATGTATGCTTATTAACATTCCTCAAATGATTGCAGTAGAAAAAAAAAAATACATACAGCTTTGGATTGACATGAGGGTGAGTAAATGATGACAGTATTTTCATTTGTGGACTGTCCATTAAGGGAAGTCATTTTAGTCACATCAGTCATTAGGTGCTTTGCAGTGGCAAAACGGTAACATTGCAAGGATAATCCTTTGCAGGGTTTGAACCTACTTCATTTCAATTAACAAAGGTCCATGTACAAAACATCTTGTCTTCTTTTGTAATATTAATATTACAAAAATATTATAAAGCAACAATAATACTTTTTGTG
The DNA here is from genome assembly GCF_024489055.1 of Chanodichthys erythropterus. NCBI lineage: Eukaryota > Metazoa > Chordata > Actinopteri > Cypriniformes > Xenocyprididae > Chanodichthys > Chanodichthys erythropterus. The sequence continues at coordinate 14,721,606 of NC_090242.1, read as the reverse complement.
TGCCAAAAATAACAAAATAGCGACTTTATTCCACAATATCTAGTGATGGGCGATTTCAAAACACTGCTTCATGAAGCTTCGAAGCTTTACTAATCTTTTGTTTTGAATCAGTGATTCAGAGCATGTATCAAACTGCCAGAGTCATGTGAACCATTGAAATGTCAAAACACAACGTAATGAAGCCTCGTTTACTGAAATCATGTGATATTGGCGCTCTGAACCACTGATTCGATTCGTAAAGCTTTGAAGCTTCATAGATATTGTAAATAAAGTTGCTATTTTTTAATCACAAAAAGTATTTTCAATGCTTTATAATATTAAAGTTGAACCACTGTAGTCACACAAACTGTTTTAAATGTTTTTAGTAGCTTTCTGAGCATTGAAAAGGGCCTCACTGAGCCATCAGATTTTATCAAAAATATCTTAATTTGTGTTCCGAAGATGGTCTTACAGGTGTGGAATGACATGAGGGTGAGTAATTCATGACAGAATTTTCATTTTTGGGTGAACTAACCCTTTAAGATCTAGTGTGTAAAACCTTTGTGTCAAACTTTCTTAAAAAAAAGAATATCCAGCTGCATCTAACCGCAGAGCTTTTCAATAGGAAATACTCAACCAGAGCTTTTTAAAGTTAAAAGGCATTGAGGTGAACCCAATAAGCCTATTAATGCAACATGAGAGAGATTTCATTTATAATTTGTGGTTCATTCTGTTCTAAGAAGTGGGTTCATAGTGCTGCTTCCTCACTTTTCTCTTTCTGCACAGTCCCTTATTCACAGTCGTTATTCTACATAGTTTAAGACTCAGTGTGTGCACCTCATTTAAAACACCTCCATGTCTAAATGTAGTTAATTATTCTATCAATGCAAACTTGCCAAAAAGGAATACATTTTACAATGCCCTTGACAGCTTGAATTAGCAAATCACACGATAAGTTAATCAGAATTTGGCTGACTTAAGTAGGCACTAGCCTCACCTGATGTGGTGACTACAGCTCCCATCGGGAAGCCGTTCGCAATGCCCTTTGCCATGGTAACCATGTCTGGAATGACATTATGTCCTTGGAAACCCCAAAAGTGGCTCCCTGTGCGGCCAAAGCCAGTCTGGACCTAGAAGAACCAACAATACCAAGAAATAACTTTTTTCACACTATAAAAAAGTTTTTTCAAAGTTGCATGTATAAAGATTATTGGAGTATGTAATTGTGGGGGGCAGTGTCACTTTATATATACACTTCAGAATCTTGCCAGTAGTAATAAGTAATCTCTTTTATGAATACTGTGAATTCGGACATACTTCTTTTGTCACTTACTGTTTTTCACCTACTATATAGTAGGGAAGTATGTGATTTCAGATGCAGTCTTGGATTTGTTTTTGAAAAATATGGGAAATGAGGGTGATAATTCTGAGCCGTCTCAACTATCTGAAGCACCAACCATGAGTGTTTGGCTTCACTGATGTACAGAATGGGATTTACTAGCAAATTCTTCAGACCTCATCTGCTATACAGATTCCTCCTTTCTCCCGAACAAGCTGGTAGCTGTCTTTCAGGTAGTTTTTCGGAAACTGAACAGCCCCACCGACACCCTGCAGAAAGATAATCATGATATAACTTGTCACATATTAATATTTGAGGGCAATGAGTTTGTTAGTGGCATTTTGTTTTTACAACAGTACACTAACATATCACATATTTGGGTCATTGATGAAGAAGGTTTTTAAAAGTGTAAAAAAAACATAATGGAACTATAATTCATTTTGAAGGTTTATTAAGTGTTAACAATGAGATTATGTGGTTTTTATAATCAATTAACACTGCTTTTGTCATTTTTTACAAGATTTGTCACCAAAAAAGTCGATTTATTCGATTTAACCAATATTTCGGTTTTACCGAATGACACTTTTGGTTATACCGAATTACGATATTTTCAAACAATGCCAACGGGCTGATATCTAGCTAGCTTGCTAGTTAGCTAGCTAAGAAAAGGACAATTAAACATTTTATATTTAGTACAAATTTTTTAAATATTACATTTTCCATGTTTTATAGCAGTTGTACCGAATGACCTGATGACATCCGGATGAGAGTGAAAACATGAATTTTTAAAATAGTTAAGAGAGCGTTAGTTACTTTGCTTCAAGACCATGTGGTCCTTTGCAGGTGTCTGAATGATGTCAAATCCTGTCACATGATAGTGACCGCATGACTTGATCCAAAATGGTCCCTTTATATTAGGTGTGTTCGAGCTCATGCGGCGCTGCGCAGACCAATCGGCGGCTGACTTGAAGCAATGCATTCCGGTTAGTACTTTTGTCCGACTTGAGCTGGTGCTGAAGGCATGTGACTGTGACGTATGATTTCAGAGTACCGCAAGAGTGATTCGAGAGCAGCCATCTGAGTCAGCCAGCACAGTTTCTAAAGAGGAGCTGTACGAGTTCTGATGACGACACAGCTGTTTCATGATTGACCGGTTTCACCGCATGACAACGATCACGTGTGTTTCATGTTTATTGTCACGCCTTCAGTTCCACTAATGCTCACAAATCTGTATTTTTATAACAGTTAAAGCTCTTTTCATGTAGTCACAAAGTTATATTGTGTCGTGTTTATCAAAATAAAACTGATAAAAAGCGTAGACCCCACTACATTGGTGTTTAAATAATATATGCTTATGTTGAACTTTATTCTTGTAAAAATAGGCTGTAAGCAGTACATAAAGTATGAAAATGTATTTTTGAAAGATCGGTGTGTTAGTCAAAAATTGCATTTATTTCAGCTGTGATAAAGTATGCAAGCGCAGCGCAAGCGTCACTACGGGAAGCAGAAAGTATCCGACTTCACGTCTCCGTTTTCAGCTCCTCCTCGCCTGCACACGGCTACTCTCGCCGATCGGTTGCATCCGGCCGCAGCCGATGTCGAACACACCTATTGGTTACTCCGAATGACATCAATGAAATTAATTTTTCCGGACATTCTTTCTCATAACAAAGCAATGACTTGAACATAGTTTTAATACCATTTTGCACTATGTTGATATATGGAGTTATAAAATCATGCCAGAATAAAAAATATATACATTTTAAGATATTTTAATCACAACTGAAATGGCTGTATTGGCCTTTAGAAGGTTAAACCGAATGTCCTTTTGACGCTTCAAAATCTTTAAAATACCTTTATATGTAGCAAAATATAATTAAAATGGATTCAATAAAAGAGATCTAGTTGTACTACCTTATATACTTTGGATGTTATATCTTTGTTTTTATTATTATTTATTATTATTTAAGGCCTTTGGACAAAAAAATGACCCGTCACGTCATTGATCCATTTGTTGATTTTAGTCAGTTTTGGAAAAATATATGCAGTTAATATAGAAATGATTTAACTTCCATGGATGCTACTGGACTTTTTATTTAATTATACTTTAATGAAAACGAAAGCAATTACTGATCAGAATCATTTCATATAATTGTACACATAAAATGCAATCTCCCATTAGCTGGACTATGCTGCAATTCACAATATCGCAAAATACTGACATCCTGCTTTGAAAATGCAAGTTATTTTCACTGATGTTGTGCTTACTTATTACATCTACCAGCAAAGTGCTGGGTAATGGATGTGGTCTTTGTCAGATTTTGTTTCTATGACGACCAAAATGCCCCTGTTATCATGGTGAATGCAAATTACTCAACACTTGCAACTGGACAAGAACTGTGTTTGCTGAAGAATATTAAACTACAGCAGATTCAGTGCTGATCTTTTATGACACTCAGTTTATATTTTCATAGCATTTATGTTTATATAATTACAAACCTGATTCCAAAAAAGTTGGGACACTGTACAAATTGTGAATAAAAAAAAGGAATGCAATTATTTACAAATCTCAAAAACTTATAGAATAGAATATAGATAACATATCAAATGTTGAAAGTGAGACATTTTGAAATGTCATGCCAAATATACTGGCTCATTTTGGATTTCATGAGAGCTACACATTCCAAAAAAGTTGGGACAGGTAGCAATAAGAGGCCAGAAAATTTAAATGTACATATAAGGAACAGCTGGAGGACCAATTTGCAACTTATTAGGTCAATTGGCAACATGATTGGGTATAAAAAGATCCTCTCAGAGTGGCAGTGTCTCTCAGAAGTCAAGATGGGCAGAGGATCACCAATTCCCCCAATGCTGCGGCGAAAAATAGTGGAGCAATATCAGAAAGGAGTTTCTCAGAGAAAAATTGCAAAGAGTTTGAAGTTATCATCATCTACAGTGCATAATATCATCCAAAGATTCAGAGAATCTGGAACAATCTCTGTGCGTAAGGGTCAAGGCCGGAAAACCATACTGGATGCCCGTGATCTTCGGGCCCTTAGACGGCACTGCATCACATACAGCAGGGACGGGCAACTCCAGTCCTGGAGGGCCACTGCCCAGCAGAGTTTAGCTCCATCCCTGAACCAGCTAATCAAGGTCTTTAGGATTAGTAGAAAGTTATAGGCAAGTGAGTTTTTATCAGGGATGGAGATAAACTCTGCAGGACACTGGCCCTCCAGGACGGGAGTTGCCCATCCCTGCCATACAGGAATGCTACTGTAATGGAAATCACAACATGGGCTCAGGAATACTTCCAGAAAACATTGTCGGTGAACACAATCCACCGTGCCATTCGCCGTTGCCGACTAAAACTCTATAGGTCAAAAAAGAAGCCATATCTTAACATGATCCAGAAGCGCAGGTGTTTTCTCTGGGCCAAGGCTCATTTAAAATGGACTGTGGCAAAGTGGAAAACTGTTCTGTGGTCAGACGAATCAAAATTTGAAGTTCTTTTTGGAAAACTGGGACGCCATGTCATCCGGACTAAAGAGGACAAGGACAACCCAAGTTGTTATCAGCGCTCAGTTCAGAAGCCTGCATCTCTGATGGTATGGGGTTGCATGAGTGCGTGTGGCATGGGCAGCTTACACATCTGGAAAGGCACCATCAATGCTGAAAGGTATATCCAAGTTCTAGAACAACATATGCTCCCATCCAGATGTCGTCTCTTTCAGGGAAGACCTTGCATTTTCATTTTCTAACATGACAATGCCAGACCACATACTGCATCAATTACAACATCATGGCTGCGTAGAAAAAGGATCCGGGTACTGAAATGGCCAGCCTGCAGTCCAGATCTTTCACCTATAGAAAACATTTGGCGCATCATAAAGAGGAAGATGCGACAAAGAAGACCTAAGACAGTTGAGCAACTAGAAGCCTGTATTAGACAAGAATGGGACAACATTCCTATTCCTAAACTTGAGCAACTTGTCTCCTCAGTCCCCAGACATTTGCAGACTGTTATAAAAAGAAGAGGGGATGCCACACAGTGGTAAACATGGCCTTGTCCCAACTTTTTTGAGATGTGTTGATGCCATGAAATTTAAAATCAACTTATTTTTCCCTTAAAATTATATATTTTCTCAGTTTAAACATTTGATATGTCATCTATGTTGTATTCTGAATAAAATATTAAAATTTGAAACTTCCACATCATTGCATTCTGTTTTTATTCATAATTTGTACAGTGTCACAACTTTTTTGGAATCGGGTTTGTATATTTATACAATTCAGTGTAAGGTATGGTGTAATAAAACCTGGATGGGTTCTGCAAAGAAGGCAGCAATCCGATTGGGAACGGTTGTAGCGAACATCTCTTTGAGCTGACTGATATACATATCATTGGCCTGACAGTGACCTGAGAACAGACAGAAACAGAGATTATGAATACATGAAATGTGTGCGAACAATTGAATAAGAAGTATATTTAATGAAAATGTGAGTGGTGTTTGTGCAAAACTTGATGCCACAGTGCTAGGACCTTGTGGGTTGTTGCCAGGGTGTTGCTAAGTTGTTCTGAGTGGTTTTAAAAATTTTGCTAGAATGTTCTTAGTGCTGCTGGCCTTATCAAGCAACACTAATTATAGAAAAGAGTAAACAAGCTCTGCCCATGTGTTGTTTTGTTTTTTTTAACACCTGCTATTTGGGAAATTTCCTGAATGACTGCTTTTAATGTTTGACCTGATGAGACAAACATACCTTGTGCTGCCTTGAAACACATCTTTCTTAGCTATTTAACAGGAAATTACTGTTTATATGTAACATTCTGAAGATTTATTGTTCAGGTTTTGGAACAGGTATGGCAAGGAAAGTTTATAGGCATATGGCACCATTCATATACACTGGTTACATAAAAATGCAAAGAGTTTGGGTTACGGTTAGGCTGAAGAATTTATAATAGAGTATTAGCTTTATATAAAAACAGAATGATATGCCCTCATTATGCTATTGTGTGTGTTTGTACCTGGGGAGCAGCTGCATTCTCGGATGGTTTGAACTGGAGAGTCTCGACAGTGGCTTCCTCCCCAGAGGCCCCTGAACACATCCGGACACATGGTCTAAAATGAACACAACCCACATAGGAATAAAACTCTCACAAAATGTATCAAAGTTTTGCAAGACAGATCCCACAACATACAGTTTAAGACATGCTTTTCAAATATGAAAATGCACTATATTCTCAGTATTTTTTGTATGTTTTCCATTTACTTGAGAGTCAGACTTATTCTATTTTTCTTATCTTATTGGCATTTTTTTCTTGTTTAAATCATAACCTCACTAAATGTTATGCTTAAACCAAGAAAAAACTATTTGCAACGGAGTAAGAAAAATAACCTTAATTCACTAAAAACTTAATATATACTGTGAAAACGAGACTTTTCTTACACAAGTTTTTCTTCAAGAAAAGATAGATATTTTTAGATAGTTTGATTTTTTTGTGTGGGTCAGATGTATATGGAAGCTTGTGTCCACCACTGAAAAAGGTAATTGTGAGTTATCATCTCAATTGGACTTTATAACTCGCAATTACGAGTTTATGTCTCACAATTCTGAGAAAAAAGCCAGAATTGTAAGATATAAATTCTGACTTCTTTATATCTAAGAATTGTAAGTTTATATCTTGCAATTCTGACTTTTTTCTCAGAATTGGACTTTATAACTCGCAATTACGAGTTTATGTCTCACAATTCTGAGAAAAAAGCCAGAATTATAAGATATAAATTCTGACTTTTTTATATCTAAGAATTGTAAGTTTATATCTTGCAATTCTGACTTTTTTCTCAGAATTGGACTTTATAACTCGCAATTACGAGTTTATGTCTCACAATTCTGAGAAAAAAGCCAGAATTGTAAGATATAAATTCTGACTTCTTTATATCTAAGAATTGTAAGTTTATATCTTGCAATTCTGACTTTTTTCTCAGAATTGGACTTTATAACTCGCAATTACGAGTTTATGTCTCACAATTCTGAGAAAAAAGCCAGAATTATAAGATATAAATTCTGACTTTTTTATATCTAAGAATTGTAAGTTTATATCTTGCAATTCTGACTTTTTTCTCAGAATTGTCAGACGTATGATAAATTTAGTAAATAAAGTTTTAATATCTTGTAATTCACACCTTGTAACTCGCAATTGTGAGTCTATATCTCACAACTCTGAGAAAAAAATAAGAATTGTGAGATAAAAAGTCACAATTACCTTTTGTGTTTTTTATTGCGTGGCGGAAACAAGCATACATAGATATCGTCTTGTGTATTGGGTTGTTATTCTAACCTCATGAGGTCTGACAGTAATTATGTTACTTTTGCATTAAACAACAACACCAACATAACTTCTTATGATGTTTCCTCTTATAATGTGGTTTGTGGACTTGACACAGAGGAATATTGCATTATAAAGCAGGTAGCTGACAGAAGGAGAGATGTGTGGGTGTGAGCTGTACATTATGGCAACCCAGAGAAGAGGGGATGGGATATTTGTAATCTGCGTTGGACGTCAGACCTGTCGCTTGTGGACTGCCACCATGATAAGAACCCCTGCGCACACAAACACGAATAAGGCAGTGATTATCTATGGCTGGACAGGGCTGCTTGAGCTGTCACCAACAGGTTTCCCTACAACTCACCGTCTTCCATTTGTTCAGTTATTGGAAAGAATTATTGGCAAGTAAGGTCAATCACCTGAGAGTGATGACATCAAAATTTCCTGTGTGAAGCCGGGCCATTAGCACTGCAAGGTCATTAGCCTCCGAGCCGCTGTTGGTAAAATACACAACCTAGAAAAGAAGACCATCACAATATTAAAAAATATATATGTACAGTATTCAGATTTTCTCTATGCATAGATTTACCATGTTTTGAAAGAAGTTTTTTATGCTCACCAAGGCTGCATTTATTTGGTCTAAAATGAATCATAAACAGTTACTTTTAAAAGTAATGCATTACAATTTTGCGTTACTCCCTAAAAAAGTAACTAATTGCGTTAGTTACTTTTTATGAAAAGTAATGTGTTACATTACTTTTGCCTCTCTTTTTCTCACCTGGGCTGGGCTTGCTTGTTTGTTTTTTAATAACAACTAAAAAGTTCTATTTTTTGGCAGATGTAAAGGCCCTTTCACACTAAAAGTGAAATAAATAAGCCTAAAGCGGAAGGAAATGCATATTTATGCCTGTACAGTAGAGGGCGCAGCTCGAACAAACCTTTCAGCTGTGCTGCCAGTGATTTTAATTTTTACTTATTAGTATGGTTAAATTAAAAGACATTGGTTAATAAAGTGAGATTAAATACATAAAGTATATTTGTGTAATTTAATACAGTTAATTATTAAAGGTTTGCATAAAATTCTGAGATTGCATTTCACTGTTTTTATTCATTTTGAGGAATACTGAATGTTTTCGTGCAAGTGAGACGAGTAAATACATGTTCACATTTAGTCTAGAACTACAATAATGTTTACACAGCGCACACAACACCTCTGCACTCTATTTCTCTCAACATGGGGACAGGAGAGCTGTCAGTCAATAACTGAAAAAGTAACTAAGATATTTTGATGTAAATTGAAAAAGTAATGCATTACTTTACTAGTTACTTGAAAAAGTAATCTGATTACATAACTCAAATTACTTGTAATGCGTTACCTCCAACACTCATCATAAGTCTCGCACATTCACAGAAAATAGCTTTTTTCATATTGCAAAAAAAATAAATAAATAATAAGTTGGATAACGTGAAAAATAAACATATAAAATTATTTGGACAATATTTAATTTGTTTACATTTTCTCTTTCTTTGTATCTTCAATAGAAAAAAATAATTAATCTCATGATTTCCAACATTAGAAAGCATAATGAAATGTAATAACATCAAATTCTGTATATTTATAATTTCTTTATTACAATTAAAAAGAGATCCTTTAATTATTTTCTTTCTTTCTTTTTATTTATTTATTTATTTATTTATAAAATTTTGCATATTGTTTTATTTTTTATATCTATTGGTTATTTTATTTTATATACAGTATAATATATTTTTAATGCTTTTCCTTAGACAAAACAGCCTGGACCCCAGTTTGAAATCCCCTGCAAGACAAGAAAACACTGCACATAATACTATAAACCACAATGCAGTGCGCTCAACCTTCAGCTTCCAAAAATGAAAACATACCTTCAGCGGGTCTGGCAAAAGGGAGACAAGTTTCTCTGCATACTCCTGCATTTGTGGGTACACATAGATGGGTGTTGTGTGCCATAGATGCCTTAGCTGTTTCTCAGCTGCCTGTGTCACTTTCCTGCAACCATATTCAAAGTTCTGATTTGAACGATTTTAGAAATAATACCATTTTATAAACAAAAATGAAGTCCATGTAGAAGCTCAGGGCAATAATATTCTAAAACAAGACATTAAAGGTGCCCTAGAATGTTTTTTCACAAGATGTAATATAAGTCTAAGGTGTCTCCTGAATGTGTCTGTGAAGTTTCAGCTCAAAATACCCCATAGATTTTTTTTTATTCATTTTTTTAACTGCCTATTTTAGGGCATAATTAAAAAAAGCGCCGATTCAGCGTGCTTCCCCTTTAGATGCTCGCGCTCCCCGCCCCCAAGCTCGCGACTCTATAATACATTGTTCTATAATACATACAAAGTTTACGCAGCTAATATAACCCTCAAAATAGATCTATACAAAGTGTTAATCATGCAGCATACCGATCATGTGAGTATAGTATTTATTTGGATGTTTGCATTTGATTCTGAATGAGTCTGATAGTGCTCCGTGGCTAAAGCTAACATTACACACTGTTGGAGAGATTTATAAAGAATGAAGTTGTGTTTATGAATTATACAGACTGCAAGTGTTTAACAATGAAAATAACGACATGACTCTGATCTCTGTGAATACAGTAAGAAACGATGGTAACTTTAACCACATTTAACAGTACATTAGCAACATGCTAACAAAACATTTAGAAAGACAGTTTACAAATATCACTAAAAATATCATGATATCATGGATCATGTCAGTTATTATTGCCCCATCTGGCATTTTTCGCTATTGTCCTTGCTTGCTTACTTGCATAAAGTCTGATGATTCAGCTGTGCACAGATCCAAACGTTAATACTGCCTTGTGTAATGCCTTGAACATGGGCTGGCATATGCAAATATTGGGGGCGTACATATTAATGATCCCGACTGTTGCGTCACAGTCGGTGTTATGTTGATGAGATTCGCCTGTTCTTCAGAGGTCTTTTAAACAAATCAAATTTACATAAGAAGGAGGAAACAATGGTGTTTGAGACTCGCTGTATGTCATTTCCATGTACTGAACTCTTGTTATTCAACTATGCCGAGGTAATTCAATTTTCAATTCTATGGCACCTTTAATCTAATTGCAGTCATTTAATTTCAAGATCACTATAATGCACAATCATGAAATATACAAAAAAAAAATGTTGCCTGGCAACCTTACTGGTTACAGTGTCCAACACTGACAGTGGCAACCCCAGCAAACAAGTCCAGATAGCGTCTTCCATCCACATCCCACAGCCACTGCATGTAACCCTGGTTTATGAAGACTGGCTTCTTGTAATATGTTACCTTCATGGTCATGGGGTTGCAGTTGTGTTTCCTAATCTCTAGTAAACGGTCTTTAGACATGCCCTATAGGAGAAATCATTCATGCTTGAAAATAAATTGATTTCTCTGTGTATTTGATCATTTGATTTCCACATGTGTATTATTATGACATGTCCCCAGACATAAACCTCTTACCTGATATGGGTCAGGTTTATAGTCACATGGGGGAATCTGGGGCAGGACAGGTGCTGGGTGTTTCACTGCTGATTTTTGGCATAGCACACCTGGACAGAGGTACATTCTGTGTTAGTGCTTAGAAATTAATTGGGACAGTTGTATCTATCTATCTAAAATAGATAGATAGATAGATAGATAGATAGATAGATAGATAGATAGATAGATAGATAGATAGATAGATAGATAGATAGATAGATAGATAGATAGATAGATAGATAGATAGATAGATAGATGACAGGGCAGTAATTCGTTATCAAAGATACCGTGGTATTGTCATGGTAATGTTCAAAAGCATAGTTATTTGTACTTTTTTTCTTATGACAGGACCATTATGAGTTCGTGATTCGATGCTCAGGAATCAACATATTCGTTATAGAGTCGAGTCTAAATACACAAACACAATTATGCAAAACTCGAAACACAAATGTTCCGGTCCCTTTAAATGTGGAGACAAAAAAAACAGCATTCTTACCGCCTTCTTTGTGGAATTTCACACAAACTTCCACTGAATTCCACAAATCCGTTTTCCCGAGCAGAGACGGGCCGTACAGCCGAGAACAAACTTTATGCATTACTGATGTTTTCAGAACAATTCTTCTGCAGCGAATTTAAAAATTAAGTGTTGGGAAGCGGTGAATTCTTTCCCCAAAAGTGTCCCCGGGGAGGGTCGAGCTCAACCAATGATATGTCGGGGTAAAGTCTGTCTTGAGGCCTTTACTGAGAAGTGATGTGTCGTCCGTCCCTTCAAAGAGAAGGGCTGTTCGTTTACTATATATGTTACATTTATACGGCTAAAATTGTATCAAATCTAATTTAGTTGGTTCAGTCTTATCTTATTTACTAATTAGCAAAAATAAGTAAATACAATAACAAAAATCAATAAAAATAATACAATGTCATATAAGCTAAAGTAGAAAAAAATGTGGTTATTTTAAGCCTAGCATATTTTCTACTAAGCAACACTTTCCATGAAAAACTGTTGTGTACAACATGCGTTTGCGAATTTGGTTAAATGTGTTTCAGGGCAAAATAAAAAGTCATCATTCTCAGAATAACCACTCCAACACACCGAAACAGTCTGAGCATGTTTTAATGGTTTTGCTATGTGATTTCACAAACAATGTTTGTTATGGAAAAGCAGAACACAATAAGGATGTATTACAGAAGATGTGTTATAGTCAGCTTAACATCACAAGTTTAATTTCAGCACCTCCAGTTGTTTGAATTCTCTAAAAAAAGACAGTAAAGAAAATAGCGACATCATTTCAACAAGCCATATTCTTAGTGTATAACAAACTGTTTTTGAATTTGAAAGATTTTAATACAGCAAAATGTTGATTAAATTGAAGTGGCTTGGGTTTGGTATATTAAAATCAAATACTGATTTCAGTAACAAAGCTTGAATGCCTAAATGAGTATATAATCATCCTCCAATTTATCCACATGCCTTTTCATTTAATGGATTTTAATAGATTTCTAACTCAGGCAATGGTAAATCGACAAATTATGTTTGTAACAGTATCTAAGAATTTATGCATTACTCTGTCCATGCAGATTTATTATAATGCATGAAACTGAGAATGTATGACTGTTGAACAACAAAGACATAAATGAATTATGCTACTCACAAATCAACAAAGGTTACATATAAATGCATTTCTACATATTATATATAACAATTGAATTTATTGTATATTTTACATGTACACTTTAGACATAAACACGTGTTTATACTAAATAACTCTTTCCAACAAAATACACACCAGTCTCCTCTCAGAGATTTCTGCATAAAATAAGGCAACATGGAGTTTGAATCTTGCACCGGCAAGGGCTATTTTCGTTAAATCGTATCCGTATAACTGGTTTCATGGTTAGTGATTTGTGCATTCACAATATAATAACTATCTGGTTATTTTGGAATGAATTAATTTTTTTAAAAAATATTTTTCTTTTTTATATCAAACATAAAAAAATATGCAATGCTGAATTAATGGCTACCTATGATTGAAGGATATACAGATTTGGAAAAATAGATTCTCACAGGGTTAACATTCAGAGAAACACAAATTCTTACAGTGAACAATTCACTGTAACGTGGAAAAACACTGGCAGTTTATATTTTTTTCATTTTACAACAGTTGTGCCTTTGTGTTCAAAATCAGTGCCAATAACATTTATAATAAATACATTCTGTGAGTTTACCTCCACCTGAGAGCTGTAAATATCAAAGGCAAATTCTCTAAAATGATAACAGTTTACAATCAGTTCAAATCCCTTTTCATGTATTTACATTTGCATTAGTGTATCATAAATATGCAAAGACATTTTGAGTTGCATGGCTGAGATTGCACTGTTTTCAGAATGAACACCATACTATGCATGTTGGAGTTGCCATTATATTTAAAATTCATTTCAATGTGGAGTGAAATGCATCAAGCAAAAGCTTTGAATTAGGTGAATGTTTTTACAACACTCAAAATCAGTTCATAAAAATATTGTCCATGTACATTAAAGCAACGGATCCCATCATATAGTTTAGGAGTGAACAGTGGTATAATAAACCAAAGTGGTTTTGAACACGTAACAGTGCCATGATGCAAAATACACACAATAATATAATGCATAGCGGATTGCTGAGGGCAACTATGCGAAGTGCTTAGTTTTCAAATCTCATGATATCTCTAAATATGACAAATCATTCAAGTTTACATGAAATGGTTTTGAAACCCATTTTACTTCGATAATACCATATATTTTTGAGTAAAACAGCATACAAATTGAGCATATTTTCAATGGGAATTGATTTAATAATTTAATAATATAGCGGAGGGAGATGGGCTGTCATGACAAAATAACCTTATCAAATTCATACACCATATGGTTGAGTACATAGTGCATAAATATAAGTGCATAGTGTATAGCGCGTCATTTGGGAGACAGCTAATGCCTAAATAGCTTGGCTAACATATATAGCCAAAAGGAAAAGTTGTACCAGAGATGGAGAATTTTTTTAGTTGGACATTTTGCAGAAAAGTATATTAAAGTAAACAGGATCCATTTGGATTTTATGTTAACTTTAAAGACCGTAAAACGTCTTTAAGAAATTTTTCTAGAAATTTTTGGTGTTTATAAATGTCACCTCAAAGTACACAATCTGTCAAAGAACCTTTTATAACGCTTTTCAAACTACACACGTAAAATTCACAGCACACAAAGCCTTTTCAGACCTCAGCTCTGAAACGAGACCATCTTGCTTCTAATTAATAGTCAAAATCATTTGTATAAATATAAATCCTCTTTATTAAACCAATGTAGCAAGATCTGAGAGGGAGAAAAGCTCTTCTTTTGGGGCTTGGCATGAGCTGTTGACAGTCTAGTGTTTATGATATTGTTTTTGCTGCATTCGAGGCAGATCACATCTCTGCCTTCATGCACTGGAGCACTATGTGTTAGTAGGATGGCATCAAGACTGTTGAATCCACATAACCGTTTCCCATCACCCTCATGCCCTCCTCTGGCATTGGACTGTACGATTGGTGGACTGCAGGTTTGCAGGGGTGAGGTGGTTGCTGGCTTGTGCATTGATCAGCCTGGCTGTCCAAGTCTGGGCTGTAATTGTCCACACACTGATGGGACGTTTCCCTTTGCAGAAACAGAATATTGTTTGATGTCACTTCTTTGACCTTGCTGTAGTCCTCCCCGGTGCAATCAGACCCTTCAAGCTCACCGTTTGGGTCTGAAAGCGGCCTAAGCAGTAGCATATTTTCCGGGTTGACCCTTTGCACCTCTACGTATCCCAAGGAACGTGACGGAGGCACACCGTGAGCAGGAGTGTCGGAGCCGTCCAGATTGAACTGGTTGTAGCTTTGGGAATGTGAGCAGGCCGGCTTGCTGAAGAGGACCTCCTGTGGCGGGATGTCCTGATGGTGAAGCTGGTGGTAGTTGCTGGCCGTTGCATGTGACGACAAATGGCTGAGGATCTCTGGGACGCTGTGGTAGGCCGGTTTCGCACTTCCTACTTGGTAGTGGTGGTAAGGTTGAGGTTCGGGAGACGAACACACAATTGGCCAGGTCTTGACGCGCCCATCGACGGACTCCGGAGAACTGGGTTCAGGGCCCTGGCTCTCACTGCTTTCAGTTGAAGCCCAGCTTGTTTCTCCATGCTGGCTGTACTGATGTTGGTCACTTCCGCTTCCTTCCCGTCCCTCAATGCACTTCTCCAAAAGCAGGGTGCGACTGTCGCAGCTGCCCCGGCCGGAGTCGCAGTCCGAAGGGCTTTTGGACTTTATGCAGTCCTCTGATAGATCTTTACCATCCAGTACCAGCTCTTGCTGCTCATTGTCGTACACCTCAAGGTACTCCACCAGTAAGTCATCATAATCGGTGGTTGGAGGGAAACCTTGGATCACCAGAGAATTTAAAATTTCCTCTGATTTCCCGCTCTGTAAAGAAAACAAAAAATGCCTAAAAATGCAATTCAAAATATAGCGGCGAGCATCAATTTTCGGGATTCAAGCGCTTTAAGGCCTTTAAGCACATGCGTAAAAAGGTATTTGGTTTTATTTAGCAAGCCTATAACCATCTCAATCGTAGATGGAAAAGACCATTTACAGCCAATACAGGCAATATATTTATCATAGGAAATATATGTTTTTTACACCTTTTTAACAATTAGAGAGTCAAACATGTCCAGTGAATTTCATTCCGATCGGCCTCCGCTAACCTTGTCTGATAGCTGCTCAAACTTCATTGGCCAATGGCGGACATTTTTTGAGTTACATCAATGTCCTCAATCATGGCACCTCGGACAAAGACACTGCATGCCAATGTTCAAGTCACAGACTAACGGTGAAGTAGTTATAGCCATTTTCATGTTTTTTTTTTTCTGTTATAGCGCCACCAAGTGGTCATGTCTGTTTACACGGGACCAGAGAATGAAGTGTGCTGAGTTTGGTGAAAATATCTAATTCTGTTTACAAGTTATAGCCATTTTAGTAAAAGTGTCTCCACCCACTTCAAACGTTTTGGCGGCCCTTAGGGACCCTGAACTGAAATTTCAGCTTTTTTGATAATTGTTAACAATAAGACTCCAGAAAACCTTGCTGCACTGGTTTGGTTCTAATTGGGCAAAAAACTAGGACTAGTTTGCAAAAGTATGTTTTTCAAAAAATCCAAAATACCCATAAATTTCACCTGCCCTCAAAGTTCTCTAGTTCGGTTTGGTCTTTGGAAATTTTAACAATTTTAACTACGCACTTGAACCCCTAATAATGTTGAAGATATCAAAACCTTTATTTCCTCAGCACATTCCTCCCAATTAATGAACCTGACATTTTAAGGGGTATAAAGATTATTATAATTTGTCTTCTGAAGCATTATGGATCTTTACGGAAGTTTTTCTTGAGTTTGGCTTGATTTAAAAGACAATTAATATTCAGTAATATTATGGATTCAACTGCACTGACACTCAAATGAAAACTAAATTCAAACTGAATTGAGCTTGATGAGCTTTGTAACATCGCCACTTACTGAACTGAATTGAATCAACATTGAGCTGAATAATGACACTATTGCCTTCTGTGGAACTGCTTCGCTAAACTGAACTTGTGTCATAATTGATGAACTTTGCAACATAGACACTGTTATTGAACTGAATGAATCAACGCTGAACTAACAAGAGCTGAATACTGACACTATTGACATCTGTAGAGCTGCTTTACAGCTAAAATTGAATTTCTTTCATAACTGAAGAATTCTGCAACATTAACATGTTATTTTCCTGTTTATTTGTGTGAAGCTGCTTTGACACAATCTCTATTATACAAAGCACTATATAAATAAATGTCACTTGACTTGAATTAACTTTCAGTGGTTGCATAACACATTTAAACACAAGTGCCATCAATCTTTGGTGTCTGGCGTTACAACAAACACATTCAATCTAACTTAAAGAGTCTATCTTTAAAGCTAACTTGACAAATTTCAAGGATGATCTTCTGAGGTGCATGAGTCACCTTTTTATTACCTTTAGCAGCTGTTTGTCGAATCCTTTGATTTTCGGTCCAGGAACGGGAGGCAGCAAACAAAGCTTCACACTAAACACAAATATATTTGAGAAAAAAATGAGATTCTAAAAGTTGATATTGAATTCTACATTTTGCACAAGTTAAGTTAAGTTAAGTTAAGTTCTTTCAGTGGATAAAAAGTACTTATGTGGATGATTTATTTAAGATAATTATTATATTTTCCTAAGGTGTTTGCTAAGGAGTTAATTTGTCATCATTTCATTGTTAATGCATGGTTAAGAACAATGTCTATCAACAAATGTTTTTCATGATCATAATATAAGCACTATGGATACTGAAAAACTACTTATCTAGAGTACGGAACAAAAGCTTCCACGTGTCCCGACAGGATTAAGAGATTAATTTTGTATCCCGTCTGTCCTTGTACTATTGAGAATGCCTCACATTATTTGACAATGTAATTAGTCTATCTTTGTCTTTTTAAATCTGTGCTGAGAGAAACTGGCCTAAAAACATTTGAGGCTGAACTGAGGTGCTGCAAAATCTGGATCAATCCTCTGATGGAAATTTAATCCTACATAATGAGTATTTGTCAGCAAAAACAATGAGGCAAATGATGTATAGAAATGATCTGAGGAAATTTGATTTCAATCACAATGATAGATTTGAGTTTTACATTTGCCAGTGCTGGTATAAAACAAGAATAAAATGCAAAAACTGAACTGATGAGATACCAACCAGCGATATAATATATCTGAAAACAAAAGCATTACATTTAAAATTAAATAATTTAGTGCTGTCAATCAGTTAAAAAAAGTAACTAATTAATTGCAAATTTTTTCTGTACTTAAACACTGGAGTTAATATATTTTTATTTTGTAATTAATTTCACAGTTACTCTCCAAATTAATGTTGAAACAACTTAAAGGCAGTATATTTTAAATATTTGTTTAATGGCGTCTTTTTATGAATAAAGGCCTGTATCACTGATACTAATACTGGTACTGATGTCTCTATGAAATTGATTTTTTTAAACATTAATTATAGACTTTCAACATTACAGTATAGCTGAAAGCTATCAATTTCAACATTTATTAGGCTTTTAAAAAATAACAACTTTTAATTTAAGTGAACTTAAAACTATTTTCACATAAACCCACTGCCAATAAATGTCATGTTTACCTGTCTAACAGGTAGGAAATATACAGAAATTTATCAAACACTTTACAATCTTTGCTGCATAAATCATAAATTAAACATAGATTAATCCTTATTAAAGCTACAATTTTCGTTAAAATCACGTGTTAACGCTCTAATTTTGACAGCACAAAAATAAATGAATAAATGAATAATTAGATGGAAATGTTTCATCTCAAAAAAACACCTGTTTCGTTTCATGTTCAGCATCCAGATGAGGATGAAGACGATGAAGACAGAGAAAACCGTGATCATGATCCACAGCGAACGCTCTTTGGGTAGATCTATATAACACAAACACAAAAACAGGAAAGAGTGATGAGTAGAGTACATTTCTACTGCAATTTGCTGTGACACATACAGTACTAAAAAAATGAAAAAGAATAACAGGATAAATGGTGGGTAAAATTGGGTCAGTGCATTTAAAAAATAAAACACACTGGAACAGTGTAGTATTTGAAAATGCTGTGATCTGGAACAGGCTGATCTCTGACTCATTTTGCTCTATTTCATGCTTGCAGTCGTCAGGTGCGACTCCCTCCGGGCCTGACTTTCCACGGAAGCTCCGGGGAAACTGAGGCATAACAGGAGCTGCAGCTCAAAAACATGCGTGGCTGAGGTTGTGGTAGCCGGGTGAAGATGAGGTCATGACTCCCTGGAGAAACTGAAGGCCTGTTGGTATTCCCTCTAGAACTGTCTGCTTTGTTAGATACATATGCGTACAGCAGATTTGTTCTCAGACTCAGCGGGAGACCATAGAAACACAGGCTGTGGTCCTGAAAAGGCTCTCTGTGCCGGATGATAATTTAATAGGCTTCAAGCATACCTCAACCTACTGGACCAGAAATGTTTTAAATGTGTCTAAACCTAAATAATTTTTCATTTCTTTTATTAGCCTACTGGTGCACATTTTATATGTTTAGCGGCTGGCAAGTTCAGAAGTTTGAGAATAGAAAATCTGGGATAATAAATGTAAGTTTCAACTCAAATTGTTATGTTGATAATATAACTTAGTTTAATTACATTCGAAAAAATGTAGAAAAAAATCAGTTTTATATAAACATGAATAAAAAGAAAATATAAACTGGGGGTTGAAAGTTTGTAATAACTACATTTTTTGATCAGCTCTTGCTTGCATTTACAGTAAAAACAGTCATCTATTTTAAATGTATTTTATCCCTGTGATCAAAGCTGAACTGTCAGCATCATTACTCCAGTTTTCAGTGTCACATGATCCTTCACAAATCATTCTATGCTGATTTATTGCTTAATTATTAGTAATGGTTCTTATTATCATATTATTTATTATCATTATATTCTTTGATGAACAGAAATCTGCATAAAAGAACAGCATTTATTTGGAATAGAAATCTTTTGTAACACATTATAAATGTATTTACTGTCAATCAATTTAATGTGTCCTTGAATTGAATAAAAATATTAATTTCTATTAAAAAAAAACATTTAAATGGTAGTGTATCACGGTTTCCATAAAGATATGACGCAGCACAACTGTTTTCAACATTGATAATAATCAGAAATGTTTCTTGTTCACTAAATCAGCATATTAGAATGATTTCTGAAGGATCATGTGACACTGAAGACTGGAATAATGATATTGAAAATTCAGATTTGCATCACAGGAATAAATTCCACTTTAATTTTTTTTTGTAAAATTGTAATAATATTTCACAATATTATTAATTTTACTTTTTTTTTTTATCAAATACATGCAGCATTGCTAGGTATAAAAGACTTTTCTTTCAAAAATATAAAAAATCATTTATAATAATATAATAGCCAAGTTTTCTTCAAATAATGGGGAATAAAAAAAGACTTACAGTCAGGCATTTTGATGTAGGTGGTTTTGGTCCATTCACTCCAGAACCCATGATCAGGTTTACATCGCACCTGGACCATGTATTTACCAGGGTGAAGACTGAACACATTATAGTACTTCTGCCTGCCAGCATCATACTCCTACACACACACACATAAAGAAAACACTTAAGTCTCAATTAAATATATTTAATATATTTTCATATTGATTATTATTAATAATAACTGTATATTAATAATATTATAATATATAACTCATATTAATAATATATAACTCAAAAATAAATTACAATGTATTAAATCCAAAAATATACAAATTTGATATTTAATACATTATAATGTATTTAATATTTAATACATACATTTTTTAACATTTGTTTAATACAAACTCAATTTGTTACATATTGCAAAATAATGATACGTCTATTTAAAGTTTTGTCAAATCTTGACTTAAATGTTCATGCAGTTAACACCTCATGACAATCGCAGCATCAGCAATAATCATCAGTTGTGTTGTCTCAGTTCATAGAGCCAATACTATTGCTCTCAGGTTACTCTGTCACTAGGCAATCATTATTGGTCATGCCTCTGTGTTACTGAAGCACAGCCTTTGGGCAAAAAAATCTGGTTTGATCTAGTCCCTGTTGTTCTGCATATCTAGCCTCCCTCAGGTTTCTGCGGACTAATGAAGACATAAACCCAGACTGGGACAGTCAATGATTAAACTCTGTGTAACAGCTGATTTACTGGCTGTCCACCAGCGTTCCATTCATTTAAGATCTTGGATAAAGTCACAAACAAACAACTGGTACTGTTAACTATTTTCTAGTCAGTTTGGTAATATTTGAAAAGCTCATATTCAACAAGTTATTTGGTAATACTTGTCCATCATATCAAGGAAACAAGCATGTAAAGCACTGTATGTTGTATTCTAGTTGTTTCCTGTAGGTGGCGCTAATCTAAATAGTCCAGTGCAAATAAGATAACAATCTAGACTAAAATGTAATCGATAATCAAACATTTATTAAAGAAGATGCACAATTTTTTTTTAACCCACCACCCATTCTTTATCTTTTTCTTGTTTAACTCGTAGCTGGTAAAGTAGTGTGATCCATCCTGAGCGGGTGTCTGCGGTTCGTGGTTTCTCCCAGAGCACTTTTACAAACGGACCCTGGTTTTCATGGACCACAACTGCTGTGACGTTCTCTGGAGATTTTGGTTGAACTGTGGGTGAAATGGAGAGGGCAGGATAAGATAAGCAATCTATAATATTAAACTAACTAATGTGATGTGCTAATAATATGATCCCCTGAATAAAGGTATTAATTATAGGGTTCCTTGATTATGATTTAACTTTTTTAAATTTAGTTAGTGTGCAATGTTGCTGTTTGAGCATAAACAACATCTCAAAGTTCAATGCAAAGGGAGAAGAAATCCCTTTTTTAAGGACCACAACAAATGGCTGGTAGGGACTACAACAAGCTTCTTCCTGGGTTAGTGACATCACAAAACCCCAAAATTTACATAAACCCTGCTCCCGGGAACATGCAACGAAGGGGGTGAGGCCATGTTGGGCTGCTTTAGAGAAAAGGAAGAGTTGTTGTAGTAGACTGTTGTCACCATGCCATCATTTTACGCCGGACTGCTTCACAAATGAGGGTCAATTCAACACTTGATTTGCACAAAAGATTAACATGACGGCACATGCTAGTCTATGAGTTGAATCAACTCCACAGCGATTACATAAATTTATCCACTAACCATTCAGAAACATCCAGATGCATTCAAAAGGTTTTAAAGGTGCCCTCGAGCGTTTTTTTACAAGATGTAATATAAGTCTAAGGTGTCCCCTGAATGTGTCCGTGACGTTTCAGCTGCCTATTTTGGGGCATCATTAACTATGCACCGATTCAGGGCTGCTGGCCCTTTAAATGCTCACGCTCCACGCCCACGGAGCTCGCGCTTGCCTTGAACAGCATAAACAAAGTTCACACAGCTAATATAACCCTCAAAATGAATCTTTACAAAGTGTTCGTCATGCATGCTGCATGCATACATTGGATCATGTTAGTATTGTATTTATTTGGATGTTTACATTTGATTCTGAATGAGTTTGATAGTGCTCCGTGGCTAATGGGCTAAAGCTAACATTACACACTGTTGGAGAGATTTATAAAGAATGAAGTTGTGTTTATGAATTATACAGACTGCAAGTGTTTAAAAATGAAAATAGCGACGGCTCTTGTCTCCGTGAATACAGTAAGAAACGATGGTAACTTTAACCACATTTAACAGTACATTAGCAACATGCTAACGAAACATTTAGAAAGACAATTCACAAATATCACAAAAAATATCATGGTGTCATGGATCATGTCAGTTATTATTGCTCCATCTGCCATTTTTCGCTATTGTCCTTGCTTGCTAACCTAGTCTGATGATTCAGCTGTGCACAGATCCAGACGTTAATACTGGCTGCCCTTGTGTAATGCCTTGAACATGAGCTGGCATATGCAAATATTGGGGGCGTACATATTAATGATCCCAACTGTTACGTAACAGTCTGTGTTATGTTGAGATTCGCCTGTTTTTCGGAGGTCTTTTAAACAAATGAGATTTACATAAGAAGGAGGCTAGGGCACCTTTAACTTCTTCCTGAGTCTCTCCATCAGTGTCTGACTCAATGTAAGGCTGAACGCCGTTACTGACAATCATCATTTTAGCTGCGTGAGATTCTCCAGCTTTGTTGTTGTTGAACAAGTGAAAAGCGAAGCTCCACCCTTTTCTGGAAAGGGGGCTGGGAGCAGCAGCTCATTTGTATTTAAAGGGACACACACAAAATCGGTGTGTTTTTGCTCACAACCAAATAGGGGCAGATTTGACAAGCTATAATAAATTATCTTCATTTTGAGATGAAACTTCACATGCACATTCTGGGGACACCAGAGACTTATATAAAAGGGTCATTATATGTCCCCTTTAAAAAAAAAAAACTGATTCCAAACTTTTGAATGCTAGTTTAGATCACACCATTTTAAATGTTAAAGGAATACCCAAAAATTTGTTCTGTTATCATTTACTCGCCCTCATGTTAAACACAAAATATAACATATTGCTGAATGTCAATATATTACAAGAAAAAAGCACCATATAAGTGTTCCATTATGACTTTCAAAACTCATTTGCCTATATTGCAAACCAGTTTTGGAGCCTGATGGCCCCTAGTAACTTAATGCTTTGGTTATACAGAAAAGAATAGCTCTGATATGTTTTCTTATTTTGTGTTCTAACAATATAAGCTTTAATCTCATGCAGGTTTGAAATGACATGAGGGTGAGTAAATGATGACATGATGTTTTTTTCTTGGGTGAACTATTGATTTAAAATTCTGTACATTCAGCAATAACACAGAAAACTAGTTTCTTCCAGTTAGAGGGTAAAAAGCTAGTCGACATCTAATAAGGTCATCCTAAGGGACCTTTGCTCAAAAACTTGTTGAACAAGGAAGAAAGAAAGAACAAAAAAGTGTGCTTTGTAGTGTGAACGAGTGTTTCGCACCTTCAGCATAAACAAAAAACTTTAGTTAAAGTTTAGTCTCAGTTATAGTTGTACATATGAGTTAATGATAAGATGGAATTGGACTGCACAAATTGTTCAGATCAAAAGAATGTCATGTGGATAACTGTGCAGGAACTAAAATAGCTGCTAAAAATAAACCACTAAAATAAATTAGTCTGGTAAAAATGACCCTTTTGGCTTAATGCAGGGGAGAACATGTGACCAAAGGAAACTGTGTAATGTTTTATGACCCAAAGAACAGAATAATGTTGTGTCTTTCGCAACAGTGATTCCAGACGGGCAGCAATAACATTCCTCTCATTGATGACTCCACCGCAATAAAATGTGCAACAGCGGTCTGTAACATCCAATATGTACTGATAAACAAAATTACGAACAAGTGACACATTATACAAGAAGGTGAGAGGGGCGGTTGAAGAGAAATGAATGGGTGATAAATGAAGAGAGATGGTGGTACAGTACAGGATGTACTTGCAGGATGAAAAGCTTATGATGACAACATATAATCATACCTATATAGACCACATCCACCTCCACGGGGTCTGAAATATTCTTCCCCAGGGCGTTAGTGGCAACCACGGTGATGTTATAGTTGACCCAAAGCGATGTGTCATTTTTGTTGAAGAAACACGAGTTCTCGCCCGCGGTTCTGTAATCTGGGCACTCGTAGACCGTCTCTGAGCTGAAAATGAGAGATATCAACAGACAGATTTACACTTACAACTACAAATTAGACACCAAAATAAAAATATGAACATTTCTACAACTAGTTTGTCTGAACACTGTGACAATCCATAACCAAAGGCAAAAATGTTCACTTCCAAAACTGAAAAACAATATTTTGCCAAGGTTGATACTATCAAAATATTAACTAGACTTGCTCAGTTTACTTTACACTTACTATGTTTGGGCCAAAAAGAAAATTAATTTCTTAAGGTAAACTGGAGTTGTTGGGGTTTAGCAAAGTCCCTTTAAGACAAGTCATTTCACTCGGCGGCCATCTTTGAAACGCCTCTCGGGCATCCTGGGCATCATGCAATTTCTTTGAATGGGGAAACATCAAATTTTCCAAAACTGTTCGGCAATCTTACGATTAAATTTCATATTTGAAATCACCAATGAAATCTAACAACAACGGCTCATAAATTTAGTTAAAAAAATAGTTAAAAACTATTTTTCAGGCTGGATCAAGCTGATGCGCATGCGCAGACCTAAATGCGCGTCTCTTCGGAGGTGCGCGTCTGACTGTTTCTATAGAAACCGGTGATTCTAACGGCCACTGAAGTGACGCGATGAATTAACCAGTCGGCGATTGGCTCTTATTTAGAAGGCTGGACTTATTCCGCCATATTGCGCATTACACTTTCCCCCATTCAAAACAATACGAGTTTAGTCCATGTCTATTAGCTTTGATGCTAATCTACAATTCCATTCAAAAGTTTGGGGTCATTAATATATATTTTGAAAGAAATTAATACTGTTACTCAACAAGGCTGCATTATATTGATCAAACGTGACAAAGACTTTAACATTATTACATTCAAATAAATGTTATACTTTTGAACTCTATTTATCAAAGAATCCTAAAAAAATTATCACAAAAATATTAATGTTTTTAACATTGATAATCAGAAATGTTTGCTAAGCAGAAAATCAGCATATTAGAATGATTTTTGATGGATCATGTGACACTGAAAACTGGAGTAATGATGCTGAAAATTCAGCTTTGATATCACAGGAATAAATTACATTTGAAAATAAAATAGAAATCTTTTTTTTTTTTTTTTTTTAGTTTGTAATAATGTTTCACAATATTATAGTTTTTACTGTATTTTTTAATCAAAATAATGCAGCCTTGGTAAGCAAAAGAGACTTCTTACAAAAACAACAAAAAAATCTTACCGACCCCAAACTTTCGAACAGAAGTGTATATGCTAGTGTACTCCTTACAGTTGACAAAATAAACCTTTTATAGCAGTAAATGTACAGTCGTTTCTGAGAAAATGGACCAAAAATATTTGAGGATTCATCTTCCTTGCAAATTTTTGTCAAACTTCCAATTTCTGTTTTTCAATGCAGGAAAGAAAAACATCCCCTTAAAAATACAAGCTCATTTAATACTGTATTTCATCATTGTAGCTTTGAAATGCCATAATTCAAATCAAGTCAAGTCACCTTTATTTATAACGCTTTATACAATACTGCTTGTTTCAAAGCAGCTTTACAGTGACAACACAGAAATGATTCAGTGATGCAAACAGTTCATTTAGGCTGTATAGCAGCTCTAAAAGAAAATAGTTGTTCAGCTGAATTCAGTATAGTGTTGATTCAGTTTCAATTGTTGATTCAGCGTATTTTTCACATGCAAACTGTATGAATATGAATTCTCCGAACTGCACTTGGTGCACTATTACATGGTATTACAGTAGGTTTGATCTGTTTGTTTACAGTACTTGCTGAATCTCAAACCCGTAATGTTGGCATAACACTTCATGGATCTGCTCTGGTGAAAATCGGAGTAATTTATATTCGACAGGGTGTGTGGGCACGTGTGTGTTGGTTGAAGGCAAGTCATGTATGTCTTTCTGATTATTTCCCATGTGCTCAGAAACAGAGAAATAAACACATGGCAGTTAAACCACTCATTACTGGAGGAAAGGGTAAGACACAACACAACAAGAGACCTTTGATATCTCATTGAGAGCCAAAGAAAAGTGTAAAGATGCTCATTAAAGACTGAGTCTACTCTCAAGATACAAAGGAAATGCTTTCTTGGCTCCAAAAAGGGAAAAAGTAGAAAAGAGACTGACTGCTCTAGACGGTAGTAGAGGGCGTAAGTGGTTGGCAGACCCCCGTCATCTCCAGGCTCCCACCAGCAGGTGAAGGTCTCCTTCTCTGGAGAGCGGCAGCTTGTGAGTCTGGGTTTGCCTGGGGGACTGACACCTGCGGAGATATTGTGCCCATTTAGAGTGCATTAGTTGAATTCAACATCATTCTGACATTCACTGTGATATCAAAATTGACAGTTTTTATGGAATATTATTATGCATTATGCTCATGTCGTTCCACACCCGTAAGACCGTCGTTCATCTTCGGAACACAAAAGATATTTTTGATGAAATTCGATGGCTCAGTGAGGCCTGCATAGACAGCAATGGTACTTCCTCTCTCTAGATCTACCTTAATATTATAAAGTGATGAGAAAAAAAGACTTTTTAACAATATCTAGTGATGGCTGATGTCAAATCACAGCGTGATTCAGAGCGTGATTTTGGCGCTACGAACCACTGATTCAATTCGCAAAGCTCCGAAGCTTCATGAAGCAGTGTTTTGAAATCGCCCATCACTAGACATTGTTAAAAAGTCGTTATTGGTGCACAAAAAATATCGTCGCTTTATAATATTAATATTGACCCACTGTAGACAAATGAACTGATTTATGTTTTAGTACCTTTATGGATCTTGAGCCATTGGATTTCATCAAAAATATCTCAATTTGTGTTCCGAAGATGAACAAAGGTCTTACGGGTGTAGAACGACATGAGGGGGAGTAATTAATGACATTATTTTCATTTTTGGGTGAACTAACACTTTAATTATTACATTAAATGTAATGGGGAAATGAATGATTTACACTAATGTGTTTGTTTTGTGTTACATTAATAATACCTATGATACAAATGGAGTGGCATTTTGGAGTACCATGTAAATACCATAGTACATACTGCTATAGTACATATACATATAGTACAAAGTACCATGACATGAGTTTTTGATCCAAAATTGTACTTCTTTGTAAGTCTAAACTTTAAATAATTTTGATAGTCAAGTAGCTGCAATGCTGAATGAGATTTCTCTCTTTTAATATTGTTTATACCATTTACATAAATGTTAAATATTACAAATACAAAATGGTAAACTAGGCAAAAATGGATGACAAGTCTTACTGTTTAAAAGTTTGGGGTCAGTAAGATTTTTTTATGTTTTTGAAAGAAATCCCTTCTGTTCAACAAGGCTGCATTTATTTGTTTA
Organism: Chanodichthys erythropterus; assembly: GCF_024489055.1. Taxonomy (NCBI): domain Eukaryota; kingdom Metazoa; phylum Chordata; class Actinopteri; order Cypriniformes; family Xenocyprididae; genus Chanodichthys; species Chanodichthys erythropterus. The sequence continues at coordinate 14,693,740 of NC_090242.1, read as the reverse complement.
AAAATACATTAATATTGTGAAATATTATTCTGTTTTTTTTATTATCTTAAAATGTAATTTATTCCTGTGATGGCAAAGCTGAATTTTCAGCATCACATGATCCTTCAGAAATCAATCTAATATGCTGATTTGCATTGATTTGCAAACATTTCTTGTTATTATCAATGGTGAATGCTGCTTAATATTTTTGTGAAAACTGATATATTTTTAGGATTCTCTGATGAATAGAAGCTCAAAAGCATTTATATGAAACAGAAATCTTTTCTAACATTATAAACGTCTTTTCTTTGTACTGCCTACTGTAGGTTCATAAGCAATAACACTGCTCACCTGCTGCTTGTGATATTAAATTGGCAATAAAGGTCAAACTCAGCACAGCCCAAGAGTTCCTCATTGTCCCTGATGGCTTTTAAACCCCTTCTGTCAGTGAGAGATAAGAGAGAAAGCAAGATATTAGTTCTATGATTTCCATTGGCATAAAAGAGCCCAATAACTCTTTAATAGATTTATACAAAATACATCTATTACAAATAAAAATGTGCATTAGCAAATAAAAAATGACAGACTTAATTTGGTAATGTTTGTCCCATGCTAAAATACAGGTTGTTGAGGAGAGCAGATACAGTAACTGTAATTGATTCACACGTTCATGAACCTTCTGTGTTGACAGTATAAACATAAGATCATGTTCATTTGGGAAAATTACAATGAAACAGACAATGGACAAAACAAAGACATATGCATTTAGAAAACTTTCTTTGTTACCTGAAAATAACTACTCCTTACAGACCTGAGCATTCATGCCACTTCTGATATTTTGAGTATGATCTATTAAAAAAATAAATAAAAAAACTGCAGTTCTAAATCAAATCTTGTGAAAATATTTTTTTCTGCATTAGCATTTGCTCTTAAATTGTTTGTTTGTTCAGATCAGATTTCATTATTTTTGTTTAAATATTTTTCCTGGAACAAGTGTTTTTGCTAAAATGTTTTTATCTGTAAATCAAACTGAAGGCATGTTTTATATTGTACCCATCACAGGAGGTTGTTTCACAATAATCAGATATGTTCTTGTCACTCACTGGACATAAACAATACCTATTCATTATGTTTGCATCTTTACAGAGCCCCTAAAGGGACATGGTTATAGAAAAAATATGAGATGGGAGGGAAAAATAGATTTCAATTTGTGTTCCCCAAGAAACTTTGTGTTCACTCGCAAAACCTTTACGTTCCCTTGAGAATCTTTGCGTTCCCTCATAAAACTTTTGTGTCAAATTGCAAACCTTTTGCATTCACTCAAGAAATTTTGCATTCCCCGAGAAACTTTGCGTTCGCTTGCATACTTTTTGCTTTCCCCTTTGAAGGAACTTTGTGTTTCCTCGTAAAACTTTTGTGTTCCTCCGAGGAACTTTGTGCTTCCTCATAAAACTTTTACATTCCCCTGAGAAACTTTGCATTCGCAAAATTTCTAAGGGAAACGCGAAAAATTTTGCATGCAGATGCAAAAGCACAGACATAAGTTTTGCTCCCATCTCATAACCTACCCCCCCCCCCCCCCCCCCCTCCGGGCTCCGTACAAGACAACATAAATCATGATCTATTTGATTTTAGAGAACAGGAGCAATTCAGGTCTGTTAAATTCATAGTTAGCTGTAAACTACTGTAAAAAATTTACTATCTATATTTCATGAGGTTTTGCAACCAACCGATTAAAAATACAGCGGTCATCAAACTGCCACTTTCTACATTTTACATGGCCAAAGCACCATGTAAAAAAGCAGTATCTCTTAGTGTGGGAATTTTCCTGCTAGTTTTATAGGTCATTTCTGTATGTTTGCAACATTACATAGACCTTGAGGCAAAGCTTTTAAACTTGCTTTTCAACATCACCTTTCTGACTGCTGTTGTCATATGTGAAACTACCAGAAATAATTGCTCAACTCATAAAACAGGCAGACAGATCCATGCCTCAAATCAAATTTTTAAAGGTCTAAGGAAACAATTTTTAACTCGAATTTTCATCAAAACAGACAAACACAGCAAAACTAATTTTCAAATGTTTAGCTAATGCAATATAGTAAACTTAAATAGGGAACAAAATAGGACTACATCTTATATTAGCTCTTTTATTTATTATCAATGTAAAAAAAAAAAAAAACATATTTCATGATTTATCACAACATTTTTTGTTCTGTGAAATCAACTTAAATAATTAATGTGGTTCAGATAACATATTATTTTGAGTTTCTGTTTAGTAAACCAATCGCCTTCATCGTATTAATTTAAATTTTTAATTTCAATGAACTCAAAATTTTAAAGCAACCAGGTAACTTACTTTTCTAAGTGAAACCAACCATTCATTTTTTACAGTGTGGGGTTTGAAATTATTATAACCCCAATATCAATTTTTAGAATATACAGATTTCCAGAATGAGTAACCAGGTTTAAAGTTTATAAAAGACAAAAAAAATCATTAATTATATATTAAACTACCATTCAAAAGTTTGGGGTGAATATGATTTTCTTTTAAAGAAATTAATACTTTTATGAAGTAAGGATGCATTAAATTGATTTAAAAAATGACTGTAAAAACTATTTTATTAATTTTAATAATTTATTAATAAATATGTTAACACTTCAGTATAGGGAACATGTATTCACTATTAACTACTTTAAATAAACTCCTAATTTACTGCTTATTAATAGTTACACTCTAAAAAAACTAATTCAGGGGACCTTTAGTCATTACTTAAATATATATATTGTTGTGAAATAAAAAATCTGAAATGCTTTTTACTTGTAATTGTTATTTTATTGAGCTTGGATGACACAAATTATGCCTATTGATTCAATATACTATCATGACCTGTCATAGTTTAACATTTTCAGTTAATCAAAAATGTATTTAATTTTAAGTTCTGTTAATGTAAAATACAATCTGATGATGTGTAAACGTGTTTCATTGTTTTGAGTTGTATGAACACTTCTTTTAATTTAGACGAACTTAAGTTAAGTGAAACTGGGCTGTGATTTATATTTCCCATCATGCTTTGCCCATGGCACTTAAAAGTAAATGCTAAAATTAAGTGTTATATAATGTTTTTTGCACAAGAGTAAGGGAGATTTAGCAGTAATTAGTGTTTTGTTATGCTAATTTAGAAAATTTAGTGTTACCAAGCATGTTACTTGTTACTTAGAAATGTGTTTTATTGTGTCCAAACAGCATCTTCACCTTACTTAAAAATTGTCAACATGAACGCAACTATTTAAGTCGATCCAACATAGTGTTTTAAGTTCATGTTACTTAGAAATGTGTTTTTATTGTGGCAAAAAAACGTCTTCACCTTACTTACTTACTTACTTATTAAAACATTATGTTGGATCAACTCAAAATATTGCTTTGAATTAATGTAATTTAAGTTAAAAATTCTAGTGGAAAACGTTGACATTTTTTTTTCTTGAACCAATGTTTTATTTTTTTAGAGTGTAGTAAGGTAGTTGTTAAGTTTAGGTATTGGGTACACTGTTAGACCTTGTCAGGCTTTTTTACTGTAAAGTACTGGCAACACTGTTGCTAGTAATTCACTATTGATTGTACAGTTATTTACTATAATCTACAGTATATTCCTGTAGGCTATTTTCTTGAAGATGACAAATATTACCCAGAATGCAGTGTTTTCTACAGTATATTACTGTTTTAATGGAAAATGGTTTGTTACTATCAGAATTTGGCCGTTTTTCTACAGCAAGGTCTAGCAGTGTATGATTGTAGAATAAGGTCATGCAGAATGAGGCATTAATATGTGCTTAATAATTACCCATAAACAGACAATATTCTAGTAATATGCATGCTAATAAATCTATATTTTAAATAAATGCTGTTCTTGTGAAATTTCTATTCATTCATGAATTAAATTAAATTAAATTAAAAATAATAATAATAAAAAAATATCACTAGCTGTTCCACAAAAATAGTAGGCAGCACAACTGTTACATAATAATAAGAAATGTAACTTTAGCAGCAAATTTGCGAAAAGCTCAGTAAATTACTAAATGTACTAATTTATCTACATATTAATTTGTGGAATCAGACAATCATGAGAACACCCACATTAAGTGTGCAGGTATTCAGAACTTCTGAAGTATACGACTTTGAATCAACTTGCAGATACTTAAAAGTTTGCCTGTGCGTGTAACTGAGCTCTGTAAAGTCTAAATCTATTGCTCATCTTTCCAATGAATGCCCCTACTAATGAATCTCATATAGATCACAGTCATGCATGGATGATGTCACAACCCTCTGACCTATCCTCAGTTGTGTAATTCATAGAAACTTGAACTGAAGACAAGTCCTGACTCAGAAAAACATGACTAAGTCAACTCTCTGGAAACTAAAGGATGCATGAAAGCATTACCAGCAATTGTTTTCATTAGCATTTAGCCGTTAGCTTGAGAACACACCTGTAGCACGGGAACACAAGCTAATCAATAAGTTTGCATTTTCTGCTTTGGCATGCAGACTCTTTTTTCACCTAGCGTATCAGTTTCTGTCAGCTTTATGATATTAAATGCTACCACTGTAAGCATGGAAATAATAAGCAAATACATTTGGCATCTGACTCCTCCGGAATCAGCTTAATCTCCAGCCTATCATTAATCTGACGACAAAAATAAGCACTAAGCACATGGAAAGCATGATATTAGGACGGCAGATTGAGACAGGCATAAACATGACAGATAGAAAATGAGAGAGAGAACTTTTATTTCCCCTTGTGAACAGGATGGCATCACAGATTAAAAAAAAGAAGGAAAAAAAAGGCTTCTCCAGCTGGCATTTTCTCCATATCTGATTACGTAAGAGATTATATCATCATAACAGAAAGACCCGGTCCAACTGTGTTGAGCTTCATTCCCTCTCAATGTAAAGTGGAATAGTGCATGACACTGCCCTGACACAAGCTGGCAGCCTATCAGCGCCTAAATGAGTTCAACAAGCATTAAGATTGAAGGAGGTCACTGGATTGTTGCTTTTCGATGTGAATGGTTCAATAAACCTATGCATTGCTGTAAAACTGCATCTGGCTCGGGCTCTTTGGTGCTCAATTATATCAAGTACTATTGAGACTCAATTATTAAAGACCGCCTGTGGTGAAAATCAAGCAAATGTGTCTCACTGCGTCTCATACTACAAACCACGCCCCTACAATGAAACAGCCATTCAGGATGTTATCAGAGCCCTTCCCTCTGGAATCTCTGATGTTGTGTCATCCACAGCCACTTGAAGGAAAGCCTGCAACCTTAGCCAAAATAAAAAAAAAGCATAGTGCTTGGCTGCTAACACTGCGGTATGCAGGAAAGGAGACAAGATGCCTTTTTTTAATGGATGTCAATGGAGAAGAGGCTTCCCTACGCTGAATAAACCGCTTTTGTGAGAAAATAGCTTAATAATGAATCGACAGCCTTCAGCCTTCGATCGGCTTCAACATGATTTATCTATTTTTAGAGTTTACACTGAAAAAATGCTGTTTCATAATAGAATTAACAGCACTTCTCATTCATTTCTATGGTATCCGCAAACAGTGATTGCGACTGTCGCACAACTCTGAATTAAATTCAATGATGTCAAGGCTGTAACGTGATTGATTATCAAAGCACACGTGATCCAAGTTAATCCGCGGTCACACTAGACTTTGAGCATGCAAAATTTCTTTGGACACTGCAATGGTCGTTATATGACGTCACACTCTGTCTTTTTTATAAACATGAATTCATTACACTCAAAATGTATAAAATATACAATCTACTCGACTTTATTGCAAAAGTATTGTTCTTTTAATTCAGCCAAGAGGTCACTCAGTGACATATCGATCTTCTACTAGTCACATGTATTCATGTGATGCGAATTCGCAGCTCAGAGTTTTCGCATGAGCTTGCGTTAACAGGCTGACAAATTCACATGCGTTTGAATGGAAGTCAATGGAATGAAAATTTAGCCTTTCCCTGCATCCCAATGTGCATACTATCCACCCTATCTGCCATAAATAGTATTAAATATTACTAATGTCACTATTTAGGATGGTTAGGATCAAAGTCCCTTTTGAGACAAGTCATTTCACTCGGTGGCCATCTTTGAAATGCCTCTCGGGCTTCCTGGGCATCATGCAATCTCTTTAAATGGGGAAACATCAAATTCTCCAAAACTGTTCGCCAACCTTATGATTAAATTTCATATTTGAAATCACCAATAAATTCTAACAACAACTGGCTCATAAATTTAGTTTCTAAACACAAAAAAAAAACCCTGTATTTTTCAGGCTGGATCAAGCTAATGCGCAGACCTAAATGCGCGTGTCTTCGGAGGCGCGCGTCTGACTGTTTCTATAGAAACCGGCGATTCTAACGGCCGCTGAAGTGACGCGATGACTTTACCAGTCGCCGATTGGCTCTTATTTAGAAGGCGGGACTTATTCCGCCATATTGCGCATTACACTTTCTCCCATTCAAAACAATACGAGTGACACATCTTGTGTTATTCTATAGTCTTTGTTAGTATGCACATTGCACATTAAGCTATTTTAGAAATGAAGAACTTATTTTCACAGGAAATGTCATTTTGATTATCATGGATGAGTTTTAACCAATTAAATAATTACTAAATTCAGAAAAAAATACTACAACTATTAATAAACTGTATTCTAATTGGTCTGTTGTGTACTAACCTTAATTGGCAATCAGTCAGTAAAGCTATAAAGGTGTGTGGATTGCTGACCCTTTAATCTTCAAAACAGAATCTTGGGCCGAGTTGAATCCAGTAATGAGATATCACAGCACAAAGGGGCATGTCTAACTGTTATGTGTATATACTGCCATTTATTATGTAATCAAAAAGAAAACTATTGTTGGTCTTCAGTCGTTGCACATTATGTCAAAGCATTTATGCCAAGAAATTAACATCAAAACAGGCAGTGATAATGACCCTAAGCAAGACCTTTCCAAAGATGACAACATGGAGGGATTGATCTTGCATTGATCTATTGATCTATTGACTTATCTACTGACGTAAATGTACTGAATGCTTGTCCGTTGGCAAACAAATGGTGCACTCTGAACTGTTGCAGAAAAGGCACTGACAATCGCTGTCTTGTTACTTAGTCATGTTCAATGAAAATTCAACACTGTGGTGTTTGTGGTGACAGCAAGCACAACAAGAATATCATCTACTTCTAGCAGTAGCTTCCTGCCACTCACTGTCTAACGATTTTAAGAATGTTCCTTTTGGTCTGATAATTGGCATTAGAAGATTGCCCTCCTACTGTTTACAGCTATCTTACATAACTTCCAAGTGGGGGTAAGCTGCTAAGCTGGGCGAACAGTAGCAAGCAGGGGCTTGCTGACAAGTATGACCGTATCTAAAGATTATCTAGCAACCCGTGCTCTCACCCAACTGCGACTCCATTTCTGTCTCCTATAATTCCATAGATAGACCTCTGAGAGGTTTTGCTGGCATTAGAAATCATTAGTTCTCAGATTAAAGCTATGAAAAGATCTGGGAGGATTACCTGACCTAATTTTGCCCCATCATCTGATGTACAGAAGGTTTTACATTTGCACTTTGCATTGCAAGGAATTAAAGAGGACCTATTATGCTTTTTTACATTTTAAAAATTTATTTTAGTACCGACTTCGATACCAAGTCAGTACTGAAATTTGAAAATTCGATTAGCCATTGCTCATCAGATATATCTGTGATTGGCTAAATTGATCAATGCACGGGAGAGTTTAAAAGCACACAGAAGTGTTTGAATTTGAAAGTAGGCTTCCTCAGCAGACCGGATAGTAGGGCTGGATATTGACACAATTTTCACGATTCCATTTGATTACTATTCACATGCATTTGATTCGATTTGATTACGATTTCGATTCGATTCGATATCAATTATTTTGGATGTAGTATTTCAGTTACAGTACATGGCAAATTTTCTAGAGGAAAAAAATCACTCAACTAATGCTGTAACACATGTAAGTCATTTAGTACTATAATAATACTAAAGGTTAAATTAACTTATTTTTATATACAAACGCTTAAATAACACTCAATGATGTTTTTATAATAAATAAAGTTTAGAATTACATAATCATATTTCTACTCCAATTAGTTTTTTGAAATATAAACATTTAAATCACGGCTGTCATTATTCAAACATGCATTAAAGGTGCCGTAGAACATCTTTTTAAAAGATGTAATATAAGTCTAAGGTGTCCCCTGAATGTGTCTGTGAAGTTTCAGCTCAAAATACCCCATAGATTTTTTTTAATTCATTTTTTAACTGCCTATTTTGGGGCATCATTAAATATGAGCCGATTCAGGCTGCGGCCCCTTTAAATGCTCATGCTCCACGCCCCCGGAGCTCGCGCTTGCCTTTAACAGCATAAACAAAGTTCACACAGCTAATATAACCCTCAAAATGGATCTTTACAAAGTGTTCATCATGCAGCATGTCTAATCGCGTAAGTACAGTGTTTATTTTGATGTTTACGTTCGATTCTGAATGAGTTTGATAGTGCTCCGTGGCTAACGGCTAATGCTACACTGTTGGAGAGATTTATAAAGAATGAAGTTGTGTTTATGCATTATACAGACTGCAAGTGTTTAAAAACTGAAAATAAAGACAGTCTTGTCTCCGTGAATACAGTAAGAAACGATGGTAACTTTAACCACTTCGCACTGTAACAGGTATAAAGCGGAGAAGAGTTCAAATGTGCTCATGCTGCTGCTTCTCTTTAACTGAGGCGCTGAAGTGATCTGTCACGCCACAACAGCGCCAAAACGGTATATATTTTTTGAATCTCATAATAAGATGGACGTCATTTGAAATCTGAGACTTTGCTTCATATCAAAAGAACAAAGCACAAAGATTATTGCGATTTATTGCATTGGAGGCACTACATATTCTGCTCATTCATCAACTGAAAACAGACTAATCGATTCTTGGGATTTAAGAATCGATGTCTGTTCATAAAAATGAGAATTGATTAAAATCGAGAAATCGTTACTTTTTTTACCCAGCCCTACCGGATAGACTTTCAAACGCTCCCATGTGTATCTGTGAAAGCGTATCAGTGAAGAGCGTCATTGATGTCTATAAGTATTTACAACATGTTTTTGAAGCGCTATTCACAGAAATATCTGATGAGTGTGTAAACACAATGGCCAATCAGAAGTGTTTACAAATCGGCTAAACAGCGCTCAAAATGTCATTTTTTAAATTTCAGTACCTGCTTGGTATCAAAGTTGGTACTTTTGACAACACTACTTTCTTTAGTGTGTAATGTTGCTGTTTGAGTATGAAAAAGGTCTGCAAAGTTATAAAGCACAAAGTCCACTCCAAATTATTCTCAGTAATCACTGTAGCCTTCAGTTTTCTTTCAGCAATGAACGTCACAACATTTCTAATTTAAATAATTCCCGCCCAAGGCATACACAAAATAAAGAGGCAGTTGGGTTGCGTTAGTAGTGTATTGTCACCACGCCCAAGAGATGCTGTTTTTTTCAACCCTGGATCAGTTATGGTAAGGGGAGTGATATTTCCACTCACAACACACTGATCCAGCTGACCGATAAGAGCACATTGTGCTTTTCAGAAGGAGGGGCTTCATAGAGACAGGAACCTTTTTTCTTTAAAAATCAAGCATGACAACCTATTCTAGTAGATCCCCAAAACAAAACCAAGACTTTGTAAAAGGTCTTCTTTATATTATATTAAACCACACTTGGACTAATGAATATTAACTATATAGTTCATCAGAAACTATGTGTATAAAAATAGAATGTCAACCTATCGGAATATCGTCAGGACTATCTGTTTTTACGAACTACGCATAAATTAGATTTCATGCATTAATGCAAATGAACAGGTGCATGTCTGTCATAGAGCAATGAGGTTATATGGTTGTATTGTTTCAGCACATATCAAAAGGAGATAGCTTAGCAAGTACAATTTTTAATTTAGAATTACTGAAGATGGTAAAACAGTAGTTCAGTCGAACAGATGACATGGTGCTTGTAGTCATGGCAACAACATAAAATAAAATTCATTTTTTGCTTCTTGTTCCTCTTGGTTGAAAATAAATGACAAGGTGGTGAATCATATCCCAGAAGGAGTGCATTAGAGAGTAGTGAAAATAACTGTATTGTTTCCTTCAGACATTCCACACAGTTTATATACAATTAAACCCTATAATTTTTTACTTTGTATGTCTATTAAAAGCATTTGACATGAAAATATTGTACTGTAGAAGACAGAAACAAGAAAGTAAGAGGAAAAGAAATCTTTTAATTTATTTTTGTTTTAAACTTTCCTATAAACTATTAAAAAATAAATGCAACTACAAAATTATTCAGTATATTTTACTAAAATGTAAAAACTTTAAAATGCTACATACATCCAAGTATGCTTTTTCACATTTTTGAATGTTTGGGATATAAACGGCATGTTGACACATGCCAAACATCTGCCTGAGGAACACAATTAAAGATTTCCTAGAATTGAGCCATCTGTTTAGATATTATCCAGAATTTAGTAGAAAACCATAGCAGGAAGCAATTATCAAAAAGTTCTCAAACAGAAACAGATAACTTCCATAGTCGATTAACACTTTTTTTTTCTGACAGTTTGTGTTCAGACATTTGTCGGTCTACAATGTGTTGTTCTTTCAAATGATCTTTCCTCCAGCCCCCGCAATGAAACTCTGCACCGACTGCACAATACATAACCATCTAACCAACCAACTCTTCAGAGGTGTGAGTGGCAGTTTAGTGTTGCATTAGTGGGTGACACAGAACTGAGCTGATCGGTCGTGAGCCAAATCCAGACTAATGTTAGGGATTAGGATCGTTATATTGTTGACGGGTGAGACCTGTGTCTTTGGGGGCATATCTAGTCATCCAGGTGGGTGGTGACGACTGTGTAAGATTAATTAACAGCAAATCTCTAAGGTAGTCTGCTGTCATTCAGGTATAATCAGATTGTAAAATCATAATAAATTACTAATGACACAAATATCGTAAAAGCAAGATACAAAATTGTGGCAATAAAATAACAGGCTTTTCTTTTTTGAATTGCCTTTTTCTTAAAGGGATAGTTCACTCAAAAAATGAAAAATTCAAAAGGATAGTTCACCCAAAAATTACAATTCAAAATAAAAAATGCTGACATTTTTCAAAATATCTTTTGTGGTTCAAAAAATAAACTAAGTCATACAGACTGAGGGTAAATCATACAGCATGAGGGTAAGTAAATGATGACACAACTGTAATTTTTGGCTGAACTATTCCTTTAAGAGAATAGATTCACTTCAATTGAAGTTGATTTAATGATTTAATGCACTTAGTTTCCACCAATTGTTTAATGAATGTAATTTAATATTTCATTTGTTACATGTGTAATGAAAAGGTGCTTTTGGCCCTGAGATATACTGTAATCTAAGTGAGAGGCAGTCTGGTGGAAATGCATCTGAATTTGATATAAAATCATACTATATATTTATGCAAAATGCAAAGAAAAGGAGTAGCACGTGTACTGCACAGAGACCAAAATACACTTCGTTAGTATAGATATACATCAACATTTGTTATTGTTGATGGAATAACAGAACGCCTTAGATTAACAACTGAATGAACGGTGAAACCAGTCGGACAAGCTCTCTGACATCTTCCCCTGTAATCTAGACATATATCAGCACTTATGTTTGAGAATTCACGTTTCTGCAAGACCAAGACAGATTCATACCTGGTTGCTTTCCCCAAACTTCTAAATTACGCTACATTGCATTACTCTGTTAATTTGCTCATGTTATAAGGCATTTCTAATTTCAGGGTGGCTTTGGCAGCTTGTTACAAGGTGAGCACTGTTGACGTTAAATGACATGCATTCAACAAATTGCAGTGAATTACCTGCCAGACTGCCATTTTTTAAGGTAAAAAAAAGCTCTTTTTTCCATACAACTTTACAGTCAACATCCAAAAAGGACAAAAAAACTATAACAGTCCACAAATTACCATAAAAGTAGTCCATATATGCAAGTCTTCTGATACAATGCAATGGGTTTTTAGAAGGAACAGGATAGAATTTCAATTATTCAATGAAAATCTTTCTAACCACCGAAGCTCTAATCTCAAAGGATTCAAAAAATCCTGCCTTAAAAAAGCTGCCTTAAAAAGGTTATTTAAGAATGTATTAATCGCTTCTTTATTGCAAATGTGTGAACAGCTTGTAACAAAACTTAAAGTTTCCCTAGAACTTCTTTTTAAAAGATGTAATATAAGTCAAATGTGTCCCCTGAATGTGTCTGTGAAGTTTCAGCTCAAAATACCCCATAGATTTTTATTTTTTTATTTTTTTAACTGCCTACTGTATTTTGGGGCATCATTATAAATGAGCCGATTTAGGGTGTGCGGCCCCTTTAATTCTCGTGCTCCCCCGCCCCTGGAGCTCGCGCTTGCCTTGAACAGCATAAACACAGTTCACGCAGCTAATATAACCCTCAAAATGGATCTTTACAAAGTGTTTGTCATGATTGCTGCATGCATACATCAGATCATGTGAGTATAGTATTTATTTGGATGTTTACATTTGATTCTGAATGAGTTTGAGGCTATGCTCCGTGGCTAACGGCTAACACTACACTGTTGGAGAGATTTATAAAGAATGAAGTTGTGTTTATGAATTATACAGACTGCAATTGTTTAAAAATGAAAATAGTGACGGCTCTTGTCTCCGTGAATAAAGTAAGAAATTATGGTAACTTTAACCACATTTAACAGTACATTAGCAACATGCTAACGAAACATTTCTAAAGACAATTTACAAATATTACTAAAAATATAATGTTATCATGGATCATGTCAGATATTATTGCTCCATCTGCCATTTTTCACTGTTTTCCTTGTTTGCTTACCTAGTCTGATGATTCAGCTGTGCACAGATCCAGATGTTAATACTGGCTGCCCTTGTCTAATGGCTTGAACATGAGCTGGCATATGCAAATATTGGGGGCGTACATATTAATGATCCCGACTGTTACGCAACAGTCGGTGTTATGTTGAGATTCGCCTGTTTTTCTGAGGTCTTTTAAACAAATGAGATTTATATAAGAAGGAGGAAGCAATGGTGTTTGAGACTTACTGTATGTCATTTCCATGTACTGAACTCTTGTTATTTAACTATGCCAAGGTAAATTCAAAATTTAATTCTAGGGCACCTTTAAAAAATTACTTCCTCCATAGACAGCAATTTAACTTCCACTGTCAAGGCTCAGAATTAAGGTACTAAAGACATTGTTAAAATAGTCCGCGTGACTACAGTGGTTCGACCTTAATGTTATAAGGCGACGTGAATACTTTTTGTGCACTAAAACAAAAATAATGACTTTATTCAACAATTTCTTCTCTCCCATGTCAGTCTCCTTCACAGTTGACTTGGTGAACGCAATGCAGCGCTTCCGTGTTTATGTCCGAACGCCGGCACAGTATTGGCTAACGCGATTTAAGTGAACAGCACGATGTATGCGTGTGATGCTAACGCAGGAGCCGGCCAATATTGAGTTGGTGTTCAGACGTAGAACCTGGAAGCGCTGGACATAAACAGCGTAGGAGCAAGACAAGGGAGAGAAAAAATTGTTGAATAAAGTAATTATTTTTGTATTCTTGTCACTTCATAAAATTAAGCTTGAACCAGTGTAGTCACATGGGCTATTTTAACAATGTCTTTAGTACCTTTCTGGACCTTGAAAGTGGTAGTTAATTTGCTGTCTATGGAGAAGTCAGACAGCTCTTGGATTTCATCAACAATATCTTAATAATTTGTGTTCCGAAGATGAACGAAAGTCGGTTGAGTAATTATTGACAGAATTTTCATTTTTGGGTGAACTAACCCTTTAACATAGAATGAATATAAACATCAAGATATTTAACACCTCATGACCATTCAATCCAAACTGTTAGACACATTTAACAGATATACACTCCACATGCCATGTTTGTTTCTTATTGCCAGTAAGATCCAGGCCCTCTAGATGGCTCTAACCAACAAAAGATGGACTATCACGATAGCAGGAGCTTTATTAGCCAGCTCAATAAACAACCAGAGCAATATGAAAGTGTGTTGAGCACTCTCATTGATACAGTGGCTAAATGGCCACTTAGGAAGTGGCAGGTCTCACGTTAATTAGGTTAAGAAGCTATTGTGAGATCTTCTGTTGTGTTCAGTACACGTCACACACAAAGCACTGGGTTTAATACAGATGAATATCAAATACATAAAAGATGAAAAGAAAAAGCTGATTTCTGCTCATACTGCACACTTTGTCCGACCTCAGTTTATTGAGAACATCAAGATGAACAATTAAGATTATTTTTTATTGTCTGACCATAAAATTTAACCAGAATTTCTTAAGCTTCAGTTCAGTATTAAAATATAGATCAAAAGTAATCACTTCTAATGAATAGTATAAAGAAGCATGTTTATATGAACTCAAGCTTTCATTCATTTTCTGTGTTTAAGACATCTTAACAAGTGGTTTTGAGTGGAGCAATTCTCTCCCAGTTTAGAAAAACTGTCAATATTCTAATAATCAATACTGAAAAGAATATTTTTTGTTGTTGTCTCCACTGATCTCCACCTCTGTTTGAACTGCATTCCAGCTGACAAAAGGATCAAATATGACACCAAATCAACTCTGTAGCATGACAAGTCACCCATTATTAAACTGTTGACACTCATTGCCGAATTGGAGCACTGAAGACTTCACAGTTATTCTGTCCTCTTATGCTCAGGATTAGACTGATGCAAAGCTCATTACATAATGAACGCCTATATCAGCACTTTCCACCCGCTAATATAATTAGACTCTAAAGCCCTGCTCTGATTCTGGACCAGTGTGAGGCTACTTGATGATCATGTCAAAATCAAAAATATTTAAGTCACACGCTACATTAGTGCATGTTAAATGCAAAATAACGAATTAAAATAGCTGCACATGATAACATATAGCCTTGTTAATATATAATTGCATGCAACTATTGTAATTCATTCATGTTCACTCACAATGATTCACAGATTAGTAATTCAATGCTATTACTTAGAACAACAATAAATACACTATAATACACACCCTGTATATAAACGCTCTAATGTAAAGTGTGACCTATATTTGATAAAAGTCACAGATTGTGATAAAGAAAAAAAAAACCTTCCCTTGTCCTGCATGGAATTTTAGTATGAAAAATCAAGTAGTAAAGTAAAAAGATGTATAAATACAACATTATACAATTGTATAAATATAACATTATACAACATTGTATATAAAAGATGTTAACAAAACTGTACAATAAAGTGGTTTTCTTAAGGAGATATTTCTATCTATCGATCGATCTATCTATCTATCTATCATCTAAATTATTTGAATAAAAGCAGTTAACTTAGATGTTACCTTATGAAGCACACTGCAAGCTAACTAACTAATAACTATTTAAACAATAGTAAAGTTGATTAAATATTAAATGTTTAAATAAGTAGATTAAATAGTATAATTCATATTGCAGAATTAAATATTGCAGTTCAGTCAAATCATTCATCAGAACATTTTTACCATATAAATATACTGTCTTGCATTATAAAATTGTTGGGTAGCCTACTTACGCTAGCATGCAGTCATCTCGAATGTTAATTCTAATCAATCAAAAGCATTCAATAAGAGTTCTTCGACATCTCAAAAAGCAGAAAAGTAACAGTTCTGCGCTTACCTGCTGTTTACAGAGCTCCTCTAATCCCTCTTTAATGCTATCAGGATGGCTACATTGAACTGGCTGATTTCTGCTTTTCTTGCTTATGTAACAGCACACTCGTAAAGCTTAGCTTATGTCTTGAGCAGACGTGCGTTCCTACAACACTCAGGTAAGTCAAATGCCTCCGGGTGATGGGCATCTCCTATCTAACCGGTCTGTCTGGCGGTGGGCGTGGTTTCGATCGCTCAGCTCCTCCCACACCAACTCCTCTCACTCCGCGCTCTGTTGTGTACTGAGCGTTCAGTCAGTGCTGATGCTGTGATTCTGCTGTCGTTTTAACGATACATGAATGAAAAATGGATTTAAGATTGCTGATTTACCATATGGATTAAAAATATGTGATTTGCCTCATCACAACAATAAATACATTTTGAAAGTGCTCAAAATACCATAAGAGGTAGGCTATATAAAAGAGAATTTACATTTCATTCAACTGAAATGCTTGGTATACTGCAGCTTTCTTTGTGGTTTTGAGAGGTGGGGGGTTGAAGAAGAAGAAGAAGAAGAAGAAAAATGTAGAAAGAATATACACACACAAAAACTTTTCATGTATCATTTCACTGCGTCAAAAGTCTGAATCATAAGTGACTCATGACTTCAAAATCTTGAGTGTTTATTTTCCTTTTAGATGTACTACTATCAGTATTGCTATTTTTAATCATGTATACAGACAGACAGACAGACAGATAGATAGATAGATAGATATAGATAGATAGATAGATAGATAGATAGATAGATAGATAGATAGATAGATAGATAGATAGATAGATAGATAGATAGATAGATAGATAGATAGATAGATAGATTATCTGTTTAAATGTATGATACAGATGGCAATTATTTATGACCATCCAATATGACGCTAAACTACTTGCATTTGCTGTCCAAACACATGACTGTACATGTTCTGCTCTTGCTCAAACACTGTAAAACCTGTTGTGATAAAGGTTACATATCATCCTCTTAAGTAGGCTACTTTGTTTGCCACTCAGTGCGTTTCAAGATGGTAATAAATTGAAAGATTACTAGGATACAATGGAACTTCCCCTATTTAGTGACATTGCAGTATTCCTAGTGGCCATGGAAAAACAGCATCAGGATGTGGAATGGTATCATGACCAATAAAAACTGAAGTATCAAAGGATGTGTCTGTTATAAATCTTCTGATCTGGGCCAATCTGTAAAAGCAAGGATGACTAAGACATTTTTAATTGCCTAGTTTCTAATTTTTGCAACAAGGATCTAGATTAGACTGTTCTGAATATATAGTTTCAAGTGAAAATGGGCACTTAAAAACAACACAAGTCCATAATTTGTAAGAAGAGAAATGTTTAAAGTATTTAAGGATATAACATGTTTTAAGAAACTAAACATGTTAAAAACAGACAACAAATGAATACTGAGAGGGAAAAGCAATGGAAAAAGAATTTGAGTTTGCCTTTTTTAGTATAAATCACATAAAGCCCAGATAGCAACTTTGTGCCGGCCCAGATCCGGCCTACATCTTCCACACGTGGTATGATGATCTGGGCCACATGTGGTGTGGAATGATGGCACTTGGGCGGACCGCTCCTGTTTGCCAGATCTGAGCCACAAGCAATGACACATATCAGCCAAGAGCAAAGAAATAATCCAGAACTGGACCTTATCTGAGCCACAAAATCTTTATATACACTCTAAAAAATGTTTGGTTAAAAACAACCCAAGTTGGGTTGAAAATGGACAAACACAGCAATTGGGTTGTTTTAACCCAGTGGTTGGGTTAAATGTTTGCCCAACCTGCTGGGTAGTTTTATTTAACCCAACTACTGATTAAAAATGACTATACGGCTGGCTTAAAATGAATCCAAAATAGGTGAGAAATTAAAAATCAGACACATAATTACTGGAGGCAACAATAATAATCAAAAGGTGTACATTTATTAATAAGCAATTTAATAAATGTTTATTGTTTATTATTCATTATCTTATTAATAAATGCTCATTTATTAAACATATTAATAAATGTTAATTTCCAGTATATTTTGGGTTCATTTTAAGCAAGCAATACAGTAATTTTTATACAACAGTTGAGTTAAATAAAACTACCCAGCACGTTGGGCAAACATTTAACCCAACCACTGGGTTAAAACAACTCAATTGCTGGGTTTGTCCATTTTCAACCCAACTTGGGTTGTTTTTAACCCAGCAGTTTTTAGAGTGTATTATTTATAGAATCATCTTAGCATTAACAAGCCTGTTAACAAGCAGAATCACTGAAGGAAAGAAGAGAACAGAAAAAAGAGACAAATAGAAACACAAGAGCTATAACTGACTTCAGCCACAGCCTTAAAGACATTAAATCTCTCCAGATCTCAGCATTGGAGTCACCATCATGGTGATTGGTGTTTCCATTAGTTTGGCTCTTAACTCTTATAATATGTTTGTCTTCTCTAACATGTTTGCAGTAGCAAAAAAAAAAAAAAAGGCTGAAAAGAAGTCAGATGATGATTTTATAATCATCATGAAACCTGATACATTGATGACATTTGAATGTAATAATTGTGTTGTGCCATTTAAATTGCAAGCCCTGTTTTACTGCAACAGGAGATCACACTGTATTGCAGAAATCATTTTAAAAAATCAAAGATAAAACAATAAACTATGATGACAAACACAGATCAGCATATGAATCTCAACAATGGTGACAACCAAATATTTAAACAATCAGATCAACTCTGGACATCACAAAAGCTACTAAAAGACAGAACAAAAACAAGCAAAAAATAAAAGCAAATAGTTTTTTATATTTGAATTAAAGAAAATAATAGGACAGTTCAGCTGCATCATTTATTCAAGCTGTGATGCATGCTGTGAGTTTTGTACTATTGTTCCCAGCATGCATTGCGGCATGACACTTTTGATTGTCACCACTGTTGAGATTCATGTGCTGAATCTTGATGTCTTTGTGTGTCATTTTAAAAGTAATTTTTGTGTGTTTTTTAATCTTCTAACTGATTTCTGCAATGTAAAGTTGCAGTAACACAGGGTTCATAATGTAAATGTATAAACTGCACATTAAAATTATCAGATACAAATGACGTCAATGATTAATTTCACTATGATTGTAAAACACACTGTAAAACACACTATCACAGAAGGCGAACTTATGTTATACTTATATTAAGAGTTAAGAGTCTGCTAATCACCATTATGGTGATTTCAAATGAAAAACAAAAACATTTAAATTTGAATCCCTTGTTCATTCTCAATTAGAACTTCTGTTGATTAGTACATCAAAAGTGAGCTAACTTAACAATGATGCAGCTTAATGTTAACCTGATACCAAGTGGTTAACCAATTAGCATGCTAAACTAAATAACATAAAACAACAAACACGGTCAAGGTCACATTCAGAGACGAATATCTCAGGAACGGTAGCAAATATCAAAAATCTGTTCAGTCATTTCTTGCATCGGTTTTAATATTCTAATCGCATCATAAAATTAACGTTAAACCACTGCAGTCACGTTGACTGTTTTAACAATGTCTTTAGCACTTTTCGGTACTGTCATACTGTCAACCGTCTGTCATTGAAATCTTGTAAAGGAATAAAACCGACCGTCGTTGAAATCTCGTAACTGAACAAAACTGACCATCTTTGAAATGTCGTAATTAAACAAAACAGACAGTTTGACTTGTTTCAAAAAAAATTGTCATTGAAATCTCATAACATAACAAAACCGTCAAACATTGAGATCTAGTAAAGAAATAAAACCGACCGTCATTTAAATCTCATAATGGAGCAAAACCTACCATCTTTGAAATCTCGCGAAGGAGCAAAACCGACCGTCACTGAAATCTTGCAATGAAACTAAACCGACCGTCATTGAAATCTCGTAACGGAAAAAAAAGAACTGTCATTGAAATCTTGTAAACAAATAAAACCAACACTGAAAACCAACCCTCAAAATCTTGCAACGAAACAAAATCGACCATTATTGAAATGTTATATTTGGAAAAAAACTGATTGTCATTGAGATCTAGTAACCGAACAAAACCGTCCATCATTGAAATCTCATAATAGTGCAAAGCTGACCATCATTGAAATCTCGTAACGGAAAAAAAAAGAACTGTCATTGAAATCTTGTAAACAAATAAAACCAACACTGAAAACCAACCCTCAAAATCTTGCAACAAAACAAAATCGACCATTATTGAAATGTTATATTTGGAAAAAAACTGATTGTCATTGAGATCTAGTAACCGAACAAAACCGTCCATCATTGAAATCTCATAATAGTGCAAAGTTGACCATCATTGAAATCTCGTAACGGGAAAAAAAAGAACTGTCATTGAAATCTTGTAACCAAATAAAACCAACACTGAAAACCAACCATCAAAATCTTGCAACGAAACAAAATCGAACAGGAGCAGTCCGCCCAAGTGCCATCATTCCACGCCTCATGTGGCAGGCTCAAGTGGAAACACAACAGGAACCGTTCCATTCTAAGAACCGTTCCATTCTAAGAACCATTCGGCCTGACGGTGGAAAAGCGGCTAAAGTTGCTACAAAGTTGCTATCTGGGAGCACAGTTTAGGCCTTCACATCAAGCCCACATGAAAATTATTCAGTGTGTAAATTATAGGCTACGATTGGCCAATTTTATGGGGGATCGACTGGTTTAAAGGAAAATCTATTTTTCTATTTTTTACTAATTAAATGCAACAGTATCTTAGGGTAGCAATCTCTTGAGGTGCAACGTAATTTGGCGTCTCTATTATCAATTTTCTTAAACAAACAAACGTGGCTTAGCATAGGCTAAAAAGTTGCTTAATCAAAACCCTGACCTTCCTTAAGTTTTGTGAAAGTTTTGTGATATGTAAATCCTTAAAGTGCAATCACATTAACGATTTCACTATTTCACTGGCAAAAAAAGCTAAATTGTCTATTGTCAATAGTGTAGTGATGTAAGAAGCATAGCTCACACAGAAGTCACTGTAAAACCAAGCAGCTTTCTGTTGGAAAACACAGCGAATTTGCATGACCAACTGAATCCGATGCAAAATCTTTAGAGGAAGTCTTTCACCCTCAGGTGAAATTCTAGATCGAGTGGATTCCTATTGAAACCGAACATCGATAAATGTGAAATCGCCTTTAGCGTTTTTTGGCAACAGATTGCAAATGTCAAATCTAAAGTTTATCATTACTGAAACGAAAGCCCTTTTGAAAACAAAAAACATGTATGTATGCCTATAATTTGTTGTTTTTAAATGGCTAATGGTCTAGGTTTTTCAATAAAATAAGAATGAATATGACAGATTATAGTCTACTCAGTCTTTGACTGTGAAGGAATATGGGACTTTCAGGAGTTACGTTAATTCATCAGGCACAATGCAGGAGAAGACATAGATATGTAGGAACCTCATAGATCCAGCTTACACATGTCCTGCACCCTGGGGCTAATTCCAGAAATGAATCCATATAATAATAAAGGGAGACAGATTGCATAATGCTTAACTGCACATAAACAAATAATGAATAACAAATATACCACATATCACTTGCTATAATAGGCTATGTCAAACAGTCGCTCAAAGAACTCAGGAATTCAGTGAATTATTGAAGACTTGAAGATTTTTAACCTTTTCTTATCCTTTAACACTTATATCAACACAGAGATTGTTGGGACAGTAATAATGACAGGGTATAAGGTCACCAAATGTGATCTTAAAATTCCAAGTAAATGTTTTAGAGAACTTACTGTCATCACAGCATTCTCACAGTATTTCATGTTTTATTTCTGTCACCAGTGATACAGCTTAAATTTGAATGGTATTTAAGCACAAACTGGGGTTATTGCAGACTGTTATGCCATAAAGCAATTAAATCAAATGAGGTTAGAGGTGATGCACAGTACAAATAAGTTTTAAATATGGCATGGTACATGTGCACCAGAGGCAAAAATGTATTTCAATAAGGTTTCACAATGTTTCACCATGACAACTGGACTTTCCCTCCCCCCCTCAAAATTTCTAAATTTAAAATGAAACCACCATCCTACACAATGAAAAAATCATTGAATCAAAGAAATGTACTGTAGGCTACTGTTTTTCAGTTACTAATAACACAAGACGTGTTACTCGTATTGTTTTGAATGGGAAAAAGTGTAACGCGCAATATGGCGGAATAAGTCCCGCCTTCTAAATAAGAGACAATCGCCGACTGGTAAAGTCATCGCGTCACTTCAGCGGCCGTTAGAATCAACAGTTTCGACGCCAGCCTCCGAAGAGACGCGCATTTAGGTCTGCGCATGCGCATTACCTTAATCCAGCCTGAAAAATACAGTTTTTTTGTCATGATTCGAGCATTTAGAAACTAAACTTATGAGCTGGTTGTTGTTAGATTTCATTGGTGATTTCAAATATGAAATTTAATCGTAAGATAGGCGAACAGTTTTGGAGAATTTGATGATTCCCCATTCAAAGTGATTGCATGATGCTCAGGATGCCCGAGAGGCGTTTCAAAGATGGCCGCCGAGTGAAATAAAGGGACTTTGCTTTTAATCAACTAATGCAAGAAGTCAGTTCCTCTCAAATTCAGATATTTGTCCTTGCAGTCCTAATTTCATATTTCATCAAATGAACTATAAATATGTTCCACAAAGTGTCCACAAATTATTATTGTATGTAATATTGTATGTTTTTTATTTTGTAATGAATTTATATATCTACAATATTTGAGGGACAAGTTTGCTTGTCTGTCTTTAAATAATCCACTTGTTTTGATATATATATATATATATATATATATATATATATATATATATATATATATATATATATATATATCAAAATATATATATATTACTGTTTTTTGTAATTGTAATGCAATACATTGTAATTCATACATTTTTAGTGTATGAAAAAGTGACCAAATGCTAATGAGGTGTTTACAGTAAATTCTTGCTATATTCTATGACCATAACTATCATAATAAAATAAATAAATAAATAAATATATATATATATATATATATATATATATATATATATATATATATATATATATATATATATATATAAAAACTAACAAAGTACCTTTTCTTTTTCCCCCCTACATTTTCACACACAACCATCTCTACAGTTTACAGAGATTGGACCGAAAAATAAAATACACAGTGAGCAGCAGTTCTGTGAGGAAAAAACAATAAAAAATGCCTTTGTGGTGCCAGCATCAGAGGAGAATGGACAGACTGGTTCAAGCTGATAAGTCTGCAGAAGAGCATCTCTGAACACACAACACATTGAACCTTGAATCAGATGGACTACAACAGCAGAAAACACACCGTTGCCACTCGTGTCAGCAAAGAACAGGAAACTGAGGCTACAATTCAAACTGACTCACCAAGATTGGACAATAGAAGATTGGAAAAACATTGCCTGGTCTGATGAGTCTCGATATCTGCTGCTACATTCAGGTGGTATAGGGTCAGAATTTGGCGTAAACAACATGACATCATGGATCCATCCTGCCTTAAATCAACGGTTCAGGCTGCTGCTGCCAACGGCACTAACAAGGCAATAAAGTAGCCAGTGGTGAGTGTATATGAATGTCAAAATAAAGTGAACCTATAGCACTATTTAAGCATTATACAAAGTTATAATGCTCTTAAATATCTGGTAAATACTATCATATTGTTAATGTCTCTTAAAATACTTTTTTATTTATATATATACAGTACAGTCCAAAAGTTTGGAACCACTAAGATTTTTAATGTTTTTAAAAGAAGTTTCGTCTGCTCACCAAGGCTACATTTATTTAATTAAAAATACAGTAAAAAACAGTAATATTGTGAAATATTATTACAATTTAAAATAAGTGTGTACTCTTAAAATATATTTGACAAAGTAATTTATTCCTGTGTCAAGGCTGAATTTTCAGCATCGTTACTCCAGTCTTCAGTGTCACATGATCCTTGTTATCAGTGCTGTGCCAAGGTCACCATGCTCCAAACAATAAAAATTACAATTAAAAAGAGCTAGAGAGTCAGAAAATAAGCAACACTGAGAAAATCAGAAAAACATGAAAAAGTCGTGCAAAGAGACTTTGTGGACAGGTGGGGACGTAGAATTTAAACGGACCACAACGAAATGAAATCACTCTTTATCTTTTGCACAACCAAGGGAGTAAAGTGGGAAGAATAATGAATAATGATGTCACTGTTCTTCTGTCTTGTTACAAAACACTAATGCTATAGTTCACCCCCAATTTTTTTTTTAAACCTTAGAACAACAAATGGATAATTTTTGAAGAACAGTTTTACAGTTTTCATGTATTTACAATAAATGGGGACTGGAGCTTTTGAACTTCAAAAAGGACACCATAAAAATCATATGACAGAAATATATGTTTGGAACAAAATGAGGGAGAGCAAATAAAAATTTACATGTTCAGGTGAACTATTCCTTTAAGGTCAAATTCAAGTCAATGATGAACTAAAATGGTCATATTTAAATGTAACAGGATCAAAGCGCCAACCCAAAGCACCTGTTATAAAACAGAAACTTGACTTTTTCAACTTATCTTTTTCATTTTTTCCATGGCCCATGGTCAAGTGGCATGATATGACTCAAGCCCATGTGCCTAAACATTTAACCTCAGCAGACAGAAGGAAATAACGGCTCAAAGATCAAACGAGATCAAAAATGACCTCTACTAATGAATGTTTCTATGGTCAGCTGAGAGACTAACTGTGCCAGATTATGGGTCGATGGAAGGAGCTCTGAAAACATTTATAAGTCATAAAATAAAGTCATAAAGTGAAGCCATAGTGAAGTTTCCTTTTTGATGGTGTAAAGGTCAATAGTTTATTCATTTGGCAATGTAAACTTGCATGGATTTTTAAGGACCATCATTTGCTGATGAATTCAGCTTTTACTGGCCTGCTACAGAATAATGGGACAGCTGGCTTTTAATTACATGCTATAATACACACAGACACACATGTGCACACATGCATGCACATGCAAAAACACACGTATAGAGGTAGCCAAATGTTAAAGAATTTGACAACAAAATGTCACAAATTTAATTCTAATGTTAGGATGTCCCGTGCACCGTGTATTGAATTGACCTTGAATTATCTTGTGCCCTTGAGTGAAGCACATAATAAAGGTCACCTCAGGGGGAGTGTGCAAGTGTACTGTAAGTATGTATAGATAAAAAGTGAATGCCAAATGATAAGAGGGAGAAATAGAAGAAGTGGGCAAAGACGGTTTATGGACCATACTACAAGGAGCTTCAAGCTGAGAGAAACCCAGAAACAAGCTACTACACTAGTACATGAAAAATTAAGAGATTAATAAAATATGTATCTGTTTCATGGTTACTTTGTGACATTTTTTTTTAAAAATAAAAAATGTTTCTTATCATACTTTTCTTTAATATAATACTTAGATTTTGCAATAGCAAATTTTTATTATATATTTTATTCAATTTAATTATAGTCTTTTTTTTTTGCTTTATTTATTTAGTTGAACATTTTTATTCAATTGTGCAGCACACGTGTTCACTAGACAGCCTATCCAGTTATACTACTACTACATTTCTACATTTTTAGAGATTTATACCATAAAAAAAGTTTGGGGTCAGTAAGATATTTTTAATACTTATTCAGCAAGGATGCATTCAGCTGATCAAAGTGACGGTAAAGACATTTATAATGTTACAAAAATTTATATATTTCAAACAATTTCTGTTCTTTTGAACTATCTATTCATCAAAGAATCCTGGGAAAAAAAATGTATCATTGTTTCCACAAAAATATGAAGCAGCACAACTGTTTTCAACACTGATAATAATAAGAAATGTTTCTTGAGCAGCAAATCAGCATATTATGATTTCTGAAGGGTCATGTGACACTGAAGACTGGCGTAACGATGCTGAAAATTCAGTGTTACATCACAGGAATTAATGAAATTTTCTTTTAAATTGTAATAATATTTCATGATTTTACTGTATTTTTTGATCAATTAAATGCCGCCTTGGTACACAGCAAAATCCCCAGAGTTAAATCAACTCTGCTCAGATTACATCCCTCTCTATATAGTGTTATATATAGTGTTATAGTGTTATAAAGTAACACTGAAGCAGAGTGAAAGTTAATGAGATAATTAAGTGATTGAGCATTAGTGATGAACACCTGCTATTAACAAGCATAATCACTGAAAAGAAACACAATAACTACAAAGGACTTCCAGCCACAGCCTTAGATGAAATCAACTGAAGATAAAAGACATTAAATCTCTCAAGATCTGATTAAACAACTCCACAAACAGCATGATCTCATTAACTTTAACTCTGCTTCAGTGTTATTTTAGCTCTATGTAGAGTGGGACCATATGTTCTCTGAGCAGAGTTGATTTAACTCTGGGGATTTTGCATAAGAGACTTCTTTCAAAAAACATTAAAAAAAACTTTTGAATGGTACTGTATGTTATGTTCTGTATTGTTGCTTGACTTCTGTATGATTATGCACACAGTCTTAATTCTCCCTCCCTCTATTTTTTCATCCACTCCTCTGATCTGTGAGACTGAGCCGTCTGGCCTGAAAGGGTCGACTGCATGTCAGGCTCAAGCCAGCTGTCCAACACAGAACGAGTGCACTGCCATGTGCTTTCTACCGCAGTCAGTCATCTGTCCTATTACCAAATCTTCTGTACTGTACAGTATCCTTTTACTCATCCCATCATGCTCCCAAAAGCCAAAGGTTAGTCTTGCTCCAGTTTTTGTGGTATCCTGTTGTCAGTTCTGGTGCTTTGGATACCTGTAAAAATTTGAATAATTTCAATTTACATATTTCACAAATGATTTTTAAAATAGAGGATAATTTTGGTCCTTAAATCTGCTTACAATCACGTCAATCTTTAGGGCACAGCTCATTGGTTCCTGCTGTATCTTCAAATACTTGGTCAGCATTTGCTGTTGTTGTTGCAGTTGCAATGCACTTTCAGAAACCCTCCACCTTCACCAGGTCCATCTGTTTAGATCTGCTACGGGTAATTCATGTATGCTATTTTGTAGAGCAGAAGGGACATTTTCTTCAGATTAGATCTCAACAATGTCTCAAACTGTGCTCAGATTTGCCAAGACAAAGTCTGCAATTCGAAAAATCTAAATTTCTCATTAAATTCTCAAATGATCTGAGTGATATGCTAACCACATTCATTTATTAGCTCTAAACTCTTATTGTCCAGTATGTCAGTTATTGGTAATATGTCAGTAACTAGTTGGTACTTAACTGAAACATACTGTAAGCAATGCACTTGTAAACAATAAAATGTTAATTTGGCTGCTTCAATGAATGTCTGTGGCAATGAAACTGTACAAAATAAAAGACTAGTACATAAAAGTCCTTCCTCTTACCCTACTGTAAATGACAGCATTTATCTTCTCTTCCATCGTGCAATAAATCCAGGAATTTACAATGACCTAAAAATGTGGCTATCCAAATATAAAACACACCATTAAACTGAATCTGTCCACATGCATTAACATCATGGCCCTGCCAATGAACTCCGACCCCGTCTGCATTAAGAGTTACTGAAGTCAATAACGGGGTCATGTTTAGTTGAGGTGATGAAGAGCTAAAAAAAAAAAACAGTTGTGCGTGTAAAAAAGGAAGATTAAACTGATCTCATTCTCCCAATATTTGTGCTCTTCTTTCTAGAACTTTCCACTCCTGCACAACTGCACTAGTGAGATTTCCATCACCCACATCCGAAAACCCTCAAGCAAGTAACCGTTTCCCAACCAAGGAAAGACATTTCAGCTCATGGTTGTGTGGGTGAGGGAGTGGGGCAAAGAAAAAAAAAAAAAAAAAAATACTCCTCTGCTCAACTCAACGTGTTTTAGTGTTACGTAATTCTACCATCTGGAACTAGAGTTGATGTGTCCATTGTGTTATGGATTTTTTTTTTTTTTTTTTTTTAGAAAATCATGAAGTGTTTGAACTTGAACTATCATTGACATAATGCATATTGGAACAGGTGACCCATTATAATTATTTTAGCTCAGTAGTTAACAGGGGATTACTCACTAATGTGTAATGTTGTCTGATGGTCATGAGTCAGTATTAAGAGCTTTACGGAATTCAATATACCACTTTCTCAAAGTAATTTATTAAACCAAGCTGCATGTATCTATACAGTGAATTAGCAATATATTTGACAAATGTTTTATTAATATTAACCAGTCATATGAACCTAAACTAAATAAAGCCCTATTTAATGCATTACACCACAGTGCTTGTACTGTAGGCTATGTACCACTCATCCAGGACAAATGATGTTTTAGCGGTAATACGGGGACATCTACTGGCACATAGCTAAACTTTATGGGTAGTTCTCAAACAACATGCACAGTATATGAAGCTGTTTCAACATCAAGGTTTATACATTGAAATGTATATGAATGTATAAGGAAAGTGTATTTTTATGTGTTGTAACTGGTCACCATTTTATTTAAAAAGTCCGAAAGTGTGACAAATGATTATTTAAATTAGTATGTATAATATAATTTATGAACTAGTAGAGTCATACTGCAGGTGACTCTACTAGTTCATAAAAAGAGCTGACATGCCACATCAATTCCCAATTTAAGAAGACTGATTTTCAATGAGTAAATGTTTTGACTTGGCTTTAATGAGCTTATAAAGGATTAGTGATTAAGTTAGCTTTAGCGAGCTCATTTATTACATTCACCCAGCTAACAGGGGACATTCACAGAACTTACATTTACCCAGCTAACGTTCTGGAAAAGTTCTCTCAACGTTATGAAAAACGTTTTCTAGTAGGCTAATGTTAATAAAACGTTCATTCAAAGTTACCTGGTCTTTAATAATGTTCTCAAAACGTTTAGCGCTTAGCACATATTAGCCTATACATTGTTCATGAACTTCTTTCTTTCTTTCTTTCTGAAACATTTTAGTTTTTCTGATGTTTTTTGAATGTTACTACTTTGAATGTTCAAAAATAGGCTAACATTCCCATAATATTGTTTGAAAAATGAAATTTCCCTTAATGTTCATATAACCAATACGGAAGAGGATTAGGGCCAAGCAATAATAAAAAAATAAAACCATCTCGAGATTAAAGTTGTTAAATTTCGAGAAAAAAACTCGTTAAATTTCGAGAAAAAAGTCGAAATAAAATGTTGAGAATAAACTCATTAAATTACGAGAAAGATTTGTTAAATTTCGAGAAAAAAGTCTAGATAAAATGTTGAGAATAAAGTCATTAAATTACGATAAAAAATTCTTTAAATTACGAGAACAAATTTGTTAAATTATGAGAAAAAAGTCGTTAAATTATGAGAACAATTTCGTAATTTAACGAATTTGTTCTCGAAATTTAAAATTTTTTTTCTCGAAATTTAACGATTTTATTTTCAACATTTTATTTCGACTATTTTCTGGAAATTTAACGAGTTTTTTCTCTAAATTTAACAACTTTAATCTCGAGATGGTTTTATTTTTTTATTATTGCTTGGCCCTAATCCTCTTCCGTAAGAATAAACTCAGTAAATTACAAGAAAAAAAACTCATAAAATTAATAATAAGAATAAGAATAAGAATAAACTCCTTAAATTATGAGAATAAAGTCATTAAATTACGAGAAAAAAGTCATTAAATTATGAGAACGTAATTTAACGAATTTGTTCTCGGAATTTAACGACATTTTTCTCATAATTTAATGAGTTTATTCTCAACATTTTATCTCGACTTTTTTCTTGAAATTTAACGTCATTTTTCTCATAATTTAACGAATTTGTTCTCGTAATTTAACAACTTTTTTTGCGTAATTTAATGAGTTTATTCTCAGCATTTTATCTTGACTTTTTTCTTGAAATTTAATGAGTTTTTTTCTCGGAATTTAATGATTCAGCACTTCTGCTGAGCCCGCAAGACTGTGAGCTACGCAAAGGGATTTTACCCAGCAGTCAAAGCGGCATTACGTCGTGAAAGTGCGGACTCAGAGGAAGACGGTGAGGGTTTAGAGTGCCATTTGGGACAGGGCCACAGTCTTGCGGGCTCAGCAGAAGTGCGCATCAAGGGCGCAAAGCAGCTGCAAAGGGGGCGCTCACAAGCACCCTTCTTTAAGCTTAAATGACGTACTACTCTTGTCACATACTGTTTTGTTACTCACTATATAGTAGGGAAGTATGCAATTTCGGACGTAGCCACCATGTGCACTTTTGAACAGCCTCTTCCAGTGAACTCTGACGTTAGAAGCATCTGTCCACACCTTTATTGTATTGTCAAAATACTAGTTTTCAACTCTGATTCCATAAAAAAAGGAAAAAAGGAATTTTATTTTATTTTTTAAGGCTATAATAATCATTTTATAGGGATAGTTCACCCAAAAATGAAAATTCTATCATCATTTTCTCACCCTCAAGTTGTTCCAAATCTATATAAATTTCTTTGTTCTGTTGAACACAAAGGAAGGTATTTTGAAGAAAGTTTGTATCCAGGCCACTTTGGGGCACCATTGACTTCCATAGTAGGAAAAAAAAAACTACTATGGAAGTCAGTGGGGCCCCAAAACTGTTCCGTTTAAAGGGTTAGTTCACCCAAAAATGAAAATTCTGTCATTTATTACTCACCCTCATGTCGTTCCACACCTGTAAGACCTTTGTTAATCTTCAGAACACAAATTAAGATATTTTTGTTGAAATCCGATGGCTCAGTGAGGCCTGCATAGCCAGCAATGACATTTCCTCTCTCAAGATCCATAAATGTACTAAAAACATATTTAAATGAGTTCATGTGAGTACAGTGGTTCAATATTAATATTATAAAGCGACGAGAATATTTTTGGTGCACCAAAAAAAAAAAAAACTCAAAATAACAACTTATAGTGATGGCCGATTTCAAAACACTGCTTCAGGAAGATTCGGAGCACAATGAATCAGCGTATCGAATCACTCCCTATGCAGGCCTCACTGAACCATTGGATTTCAACTAAAATATCTTAATGTGTGTTCTGAAGATGAACAAAGGTCTTAGGGGTGTGGAACGGCATGAGGGTGAGTAATAAATGACATTATTTTCATTTTTGTGTGAACTAACAATTTAACACATTCTTCCAAACATCTTCCTTTGTGTTCAACAGAACAAAGAAAATTATACAGATTTTGAGGGTGAGTAAATGATTATAGAATTTTCATTTTTGGGTGAACTATCCCTTTATTGAATTTATTCATTAAAGTTATTTATTTTTATGCACACTTGTTACTTCATGTGACCTGAAAAGTGTGTGTTCCTTTTCATTTTTCACTCTGTTAAACATCACTTCAGTGTAGAAAAGTCAAGAGCAATAAAATACCAGTAGAAACCAACAGAAAACATCTTTTAGTTCCGTTCCTCTAGGCTATTTTACATGCACAATGAATCATGATGCATAACAGTTGGACTTTGCCCAACTCTGGGCATTAATCATAAATTGGCACATGTTGGCAGTATCGCTCTTCTAACTCTAGAGGGTGTTAGAGCACTGCTATTGGAGACTTGTTACCAGCTTAAAGATTCAAGAAGCTTTTTAGGCTACTGACTTTTTAAAAAGCCTAAGTATTAATAAACATAATATACACAGACAGACTCACTCACAGATATGTATACAATATAAACGTGAAGCTATTATGAATCTTATATTGGGATCTAGGAAACTACCCATCCCTGATTACTCCACAAAAGTGCAACAACATTGCCCCGCCCTCAGTCGACACCGATTGGCTAGACTGTCCTCTCCGAGTTTTGGAAAACCCTGTGATTGGCGCGGTAAGTTGTCACTCATTCCAGCGGGGAGTGTTTCGGATCTTGAGAGGAAGTGAATGATTCGCGTTTGCACTTGACGAGAGAGATCATATTGTTGGGGAAATTAAGCGTGTATCCACCGAATTCCTGCCGTTAAATGAGATTAAACCGGTGGACGTACATCTTCTGTCACGATATGGTTTAAAAGGATAATCGTTTTTGGTCTCAGACTTCGTTGCTTTGGATCAACTTGCATTCACAGGAGGTGGAGGAGGACACACTTTGCCATTGTTCCAGCTTTCACACGAGTGTGTGTGTGTATGTGTGTGTGTGTGTTTTTCTGTATGTGTGTATTAAATTGCCCTTTGGCTTTATGGCTACGAATTTTGAACCCATTTATGGACTCTCAGAGGATGAAGTAAGTACTGTTTTTTCTAAACCATACCATCTTTTAGACAGTTCATGCCTCCCACCATATTAATACTGTATGTTTATTATTTTTCATAACCTGATTTCAGTTTTTTATGGGGTTTCCAGTGTGACAAATGATCAGGATCAATTTCATTAAGTCTAATAGAATTATTTTATTACTACAAATATACACATTAAGGTTATTATTAAGTATTTAAATGACAATACTAGTCTGGGATATCTAACGTTAGTGTTAGAAAATGTACCGCTGTCATCAAATCGTAATTATCTTTCTATTACTAACCAAATATTATTCTAGATTTAAGTGATGTAATACATACATGTGTTGGTTTTTATGATTGACAGCTCACCTGTCAAATATCAGGTTGACATGCCATGATTTCTAAGTCTGTTGTATGCTTTACCAAAATTGAGATGCTTTTGGATGTTTTTATTCTTGACATAGACACTATAAATGACTGAATGATGGATGTTTTTGTTTCTCTGTTAGTAGGAAAGTGTTATTTGTAGCAGCACATTAATAGTTTTCCATGATATTGCCTTGAAGAAACCATGTGGCACAAAGATGAGTGCATCATAATCAAGAATTATCTCTAGTTACTAGGTGAAATCAGTGTTACAGTGTTTCTAATAATGTTACATCAGATTTTGAAGCAACCGCAACACCATGTTATTTGTCATAACAGGGCCCCTGTGTGACCCCTGAAAATTCAGGTCAACTGTATTGGGAGTCTGAGCAGGGCAGCCTTAGGAAGCAGGTGTTCATTCATGATTCATTTGGATCAGCATTCATGTTTTTTTAGTCATTACTGCTTCTCTCAGCTGGCATACTAGATCTGTCTTTTAGTTTTTAATGCTGATGGTGATATAGTTCAGGGCCATGTATTGCTCATGGGTGTTAATATCAGTGAAGTTTTTATGTATCCTTTGATATTTGAGTCTAAAGGAGAGACCTGAGTCATGTACTACTGTGCGTACAATATTTAAGTCTGTATCACGTTAAATTGGCCTGTCAGCAATTTCTGGAAAGATATGTGATGTATGCATAACAGGTTTTTATGTGGAAAAGTACTGAAGTACTTTTAGTCCAAACCCCGAAACTGTAACTTAAGAGTAGGCAAAGTTAATTAATAATTTTTGCACAATGTTTTTACTAGGGTCTTGATATGTTTAATGTAAACAAAGAAAGGAATGTTACTAGCTCGATGTTCATCCGCAGGTTAAATGGTGGATGATCAAAGTTAAGCATTTGTTCAATGTTTGTGTTTGGATGTTAAACAGCAGGGGAAAGGCTCAACATCCCTCGATTAACTTTCTTAGGAAGTTCTCCTGAGAAAACCTTTTAGAAAATAAGATTTGCCCAAAATCGTAAACTAGATTTGATTGAAGTCGGCATGAAATGAAAATTCACCCTATTTATTATTTATTAAATGCATGTTATTGATCTTATTGTGAATGATTTATCCATACATATGGTTCTTTTTTTATTTTTTGACCTCGTAATTTTTAATTAAAATATCATAACTAACTTGAGGTGAAATGTCCGACTTCTCCAATCATTTAGTGTGCTTAAACCGCTCCTTTCTAACAGTCGACTGCAAACTCACATTCAGATTTGTCTTTATCCAATCAGCAACTGATCGAAAGAACCAAGTCCCTGTCCTACATTTTTTATTTTTTTTTTACATTGATAAATTCACAATATTTTTTTCATAGCCTTCAATTTTCACATTTTTGTAGGACAAGATTGGGCAGGATATGAAACAATTTTAAAAAAATAAATACAGAAAATAAAATTTGGCTTTTTTAATCCTAATAGAAAATCATAGAACATTCTGAGATATATATCGTATCACCATTCAGCATAAAAAAATACCAAAATGTGATTTTTGGTCCATATCGCCCAGCCCTAGATTGAGGTATTTCAGGCTTTTCAGTCTGTGATCCATCAATCCGATTATAATCTGATTTATTGAGCGTATGTAAATGTAGCTCGTGTGAACACTCCTGAACAGAAGTGGTGCTTCACATAAGTGTTTGTTTACTTTTAGCAATTTTTGTCATCATTGAATAGATATTGTAATACTGTTACACAGAATTATACTAGCAAACTCAGTATCAGTCATTGGTTGATCACAAATATTTTCCCTCCAGTAACCCATCATGTTGACCTAGTATCCCAAAGTATTGCAAAATACACACAGACGCACAGCACACGCAGATGACATACATTGCTTCATTAGTATGCAACAAGCATCCATTAAGTTGGCTTAGAGTCAGCCTTGTCAGCGGGTCTGTTTACCACACAACATTTTCTCAGTCCAGTGGGATCCCATCATTCGTTCCCAGAATTCCTGTCTTTGCTGGGTATGATCGTGCCTTTCTACTCCTATAGAGACACTGCCTGGTCACAGGAATGACAAGTTCTCCCTTAGGAGCAGTCTGGCAATTCCTTTAGAACTTTTATTGATAGAAATCTTGTTGAATTTTAGACCCTATTTGTTTAACTCCCATTGAGTAATACAGATTTATTAGATAACCTAGTGTAAATTAGGCATGCACTGAATCGGTGATGAATATTTATATGCACTACCATTCAAAAGTTTGGTGTCAGTATGATTTTTGCAATGTTTTTAAAGGTGCCATCAAATTAAAAATTGAATTTACCTTGGCATTAGTTGAATAACAAGAGTTCAGTACATGGAAAAGACATCCATAGTTTCAAACTCTATTGCTTCCTCCTTCTTATATAAATCTCATTTGTTTAAAAAACCTCTGAAGAACAGGCGAATCTCAACATAACACCGACTGTTATGTAACAGTCAGGATCATTAATATGTACGCCCCCAATATTTGCATATGCCAGCCCATGTTCAATGCATTAGACAAGGGCAGAACGTCTGGATGTGCACAGCTGAATCATCGGACTAGGTAAGCAAGCAAGAACAATAGCGAAAAATGGCAGATGGAGCAATAATAACTGACATGATCCATGATATCATGATATTTTTAGTGATATTTGTAAATTTTCTTTCTAAATGTTTCGTTAGCATGTTGCTAATGTACTGTTAAATGTGGTTAAAGCTACCATCGTTTATTACTGTTTTCACGGAGACAAGAGCCGTCGCTATTTTCATTTTTAAACACTTGCAGTCTGTATAATTCATAAACACATCTTCATTCTTTATAAATCTCTCCAACAGTGTGTAATGTTAGCTTTAGCCACTGAGCACAGCCTCAAACTCGTTCAGAATCAAATGTAAACATCCAAATAAATACCATACTTACAGGAATCGATGTATGCATGCAGCATGAATGACGAAAACTTTGTAAAGATCCATTTTGAGGGTTATATTAGCTGTGTGAACTTTGTTTAAATGCTGTTTAAGGCAGTCGCAAGCTCGTGGGTAGGGGAGCGCCAGATTTAAAGGGGCTGCGCGCTAAATCGGTGAATATGTAATTATGGCTGAAAATAGGCAGTTAAAAAAATTCAATAAAAAAAATCGAATCTAAAAATCTATGGGGTATTTTGAGCTGAAACTTCACAGACACATTCAGGGTACACCTTAGACTTATATTACATCTTGTTAAAACTAGTTCTAGGGCACCTTTAAAGTCTCTTATGCTCACCAAGGCTGCGTTTATTTAAAGGCACAATATGTAATTTTTCGCCACTAGAGGTCGCATATTCAAAACAAAGGTGTAGCTTGATGGCGCCTTGATTTCACGGAATCATGGGAGGTGTTGTCATCGGAAAGAATCCGATGGGACTCGGGAAGAATGTATTAAATTTTTTTATTAACATTACTGTAGTATGAAGCAGAGTGTGGCTGAAAGCTGTCGGAGCGAAACGAAGTCACTGGAGTGATTGCTAAATGAGAGACGAACATATTTTTTCAGGATTATTTGATTAATGAAAAGTCAAAAGAAATTCAAAAGAATAGCATTTATTTGAAATAGAAATAATGACATAATAAATGTCTTTACTGTCACACAAATTGTATTTCACTCTGGTGCTATACTTTAACAGAAAAAGTAAATAAGATAAGATAAAATTAAAAGTAAATCAAACATGTTGCATTTTGAAATTTTCAATTTTCAATTTTTGGACTATGTTGGTTCTATTCCATTGCACTAGATGTTTTTGAACACAAAAATGTGTCTTGTATGAAATTAAGATATATTAAAGGTGCCCTAGAATTAAAAATTGAATTTACTTTGGCATAGTTAAATAACAAGAGTTCAGTACATGGAAATGACATACAGTGAGTCTCAAACTCCATTGTTTCCTCCTCCTTATATAAATCTCATTTGTTTAAAAGACCTCAGAAGAACAGGCGAATCTCAACATAACACCGACTGTTACGCAACAGTCGGGGTATACGCCCCCAATATTTGCATATGCCAGCTCATGTTCAAGGCATTACACAAGGGCAACCAGTATTAACATCTGGATCTGTGCACAGCTGAATCATCAGACTATGTAAGCAAGCAAGAACAATAGGGAAAAATGGCAGATGGAGCAATAATAACTGACATGTCCATGATATCATGATATTTTTAGTGATATTTGTAAATTGTCTTTCTAAATGTTTTGTTAGCATGTTGTTAATGTACTGTTAAATGTGGTTAAAGTTACCATCGTTTCTTACTGTATTCACAGAGACAAGAGCCGTTATTTTCATTATTAAACACTTGCAGTCTGTATAATTCATAAACACAACTTCATTCTTTATAAATCTCTCCAACAGTGTAGCATTTGCCCGTTAGCCACGGAGCACAGCCTCAAACTCATTCAGAATCAAATGTAAACATCCAAATAAATAAAATGCTCACATAATCCGATGTATGCATGCAGCATGCATGACGAACACTTTGTAAAGATCCATTTTGAGGGTTATATTAACTGTGTGAACTTTGTTTATGCAATGATAGAGTCAAGAGCTCGGGAGGGGGCGGAGAGCGCGAGCAATTAAAGGGGCCTCAGCCTGAATTGGCGCATTTCTAATTGTGCACCCAAAATAGGCAGTTAAAAAAATAAATAAAAAAAAATCTATGGGGTATTTTGAGCTGAAACTTCACAGACACATTCAGGGGACACCTTAGACTTATATTACATCTTGTAAAAAAACGTTCGATGGCACCTTTAAATGTGTAATGCATATATTGCTTGATAATCTTCTGGTAGTGCCCAGCTGAAGAACATTCATGAACAATGTTAATTTACCTTCTGATTAGCAGAGAGCCAATAAGTTGTGTCTGCTCGGTGACCGTCACATAACATAATTATTATTCACGTGTAAGCGTTTACCGTAGGTAGGAAGGATGTACATATATTACAGCATACCAACAGCAACGCTGTCAAGGTTGTCAAAGAAAAACATTCTTGGAACGATTATATCATAACAATAATCTGATAATTTGTCATATGTTTGTGTTAAAATATGTCTGTTTTAAACGCAGGAAGAACACGCAAACGTTTACTTGATTATGCACTCACACGTGCTCAGTATGAGCGTGGAATGTGATACAGCGACATGCTGTTACATCATCTTCATTAAAAATACATGAGCTATAGTTGCAGCCGAATCATGTTTTCCTGATCTGTGTGACATGCCTCTGTGCTGAGGTCCCAAGATGGAACTAGAAAACCCGAGAAACGTCACACCACAGCCAGGCGCCACAGAATCTACCATTACTGTGTCAGATATAAAACTAGTTCCCCTTTTGATAGATGTATTACTTTGTTTATCCCTAAGGGCAAGTATACATCCATATAGTGTTTCAACTGTAATTTCTATTTTGATGGCAGCCAGATATCAGAAAATTAGTTATTTGAATGTTATTTGAATGGAATGAGGCTGCAGAAAATCTTGTTTGCTGAGGTTCCAGTGCTCCTCCTCCTTTTAAATACTGTTTTTGTTTCATTGTCAATATTGAATGAGTGTGCATTGCATCTCTTTCCTATCCATTTTATAGTGTGAAAAAAAGCATGAGAATAGAAAAACGTTATATAATATATTGGAATATGTAATGGTGTTTAACGGAATTTTAGAATTTGGAATTCAGGGCATGGAATGAATCAGATTTAGAAACTGTTTAATTCTGTGTGCAATTCAGAGAGTAACTGAGTTGCCGAGGAAGATGAAACAATAAGCATTAATTAAGCATTCCACACATAGCAGCCGCTTGCTTACTGAAGGTCAGGGGCGCTACGAGTCCTCTCTGCCCATCGCTATGTTTCCCATAGAGAAACCTGGGATAAAGTTTAGTGTTTAATGGCACTATGATTAAAGAGAATTTTGCGCTTAAACTTGCAACCTTGTTATGAAACCATATTTTTTGGACTGCTGTTCATGCACTTCTTACACATTTAGCTCTGAATGTTTCTCATAGTCTCCAAATAAGGAGTAAAAACAAATAATTATATGTACATTTTAGTGTTGTTGCCAAATTCGTTAAGTCGCAGGGGTGTTCTGTGTGGGTTTTACTAGACTATGTGGTTGCTAGGTCTTAGCTAACTTGTCCAAGTCCCAACAAGAACTGACTAGTTTATCTGCATATTTTTTTTGGTTTTGATACTATTCAAATTTTTGGGGTCAGCAAGATGTATCATGTTTCCACAAAAAATCAAATCAGCAAATCGGCATCTTTAGAATGATTTCTGAAGGATCATGTGACACTGAAGACTGGAGTAATGATGCTGAAAATTCAGCTTTGTCATCACAGGAATAAATTACATTTTAAAATGTATTCAAATAGAAATCAGTCATTCTAAATTGCAATAATATTTCATAGTATTGATGTTTTTACTGAAATTTTGATCAAATCAATGCAGCCTTGGTGAGCATAAGAGACATAAATGACATGTTTATTTACTGCTGAAATGTTGCACGTATATATGTAACAAGCAAAGTATTTATCATAGTGTACTTTATTAAAAATCATGTCAGAAAGTTCATAAATACCAGTATTGATGTTGTGTTATGAGGACGTTGTCATGTTGCTGGAAATAGTCATCAGTTTCCCAATGTGTAGTGAGCCAGGGTCCTTACTGTCTTTAGTGCCGAATTTGTGAACATGACCGATTCACGACCGAGTGTGTCGCAGCCTAGGTTTTGGATACATGACTTTATACTGGATTTACCTTAATATGGATTCCCACAGACAATTTTGAAGATAGTTTTATACATATTTTTGCACAGATATTCTAGTAGATTGGCCTCGATTTCCTCCATCAGCATAAATCTAAGAGATTTTTATGGTGATTTTTTTTGTCTGCCAGATGAAAATTGATGTGTTTGCTTAAAATAATAGCACATACTTACATAAGTCAGAAGCAACTATTAAAATGTATCATAAATAATAATTTGATTCTTAATGGCCTGCTGGCAATGCTTTCACATGCAGGCTTCTTCCTGTTGTTTGTGGTGTAATTTGAGAAACCTTTAGTGCCACTTAAAATGTATTGCAAAATGAGCATGATGACTTTCTTAGAAGAACTTAGACTTGGTTCTGATGAAACCAGGTGCCATAACATTATGAATTGCATTGATATGGAAATGCATGCACTGAAATCAGCAGTCTTGATTATGTAGCTGCTGATGAAAACGTCTATACAAATCGTTTAGAAATCTGTGTTTAGCCGGGTTAAAAATGGAAGCCCTTTCATAATAACTGAGCATGGATCTGTGAATTGTATTTGAGCAATTATGAATCACATTTCATAGAACATCTCAAAATAGAAACTTGTTTCTGTGGGTGTGGCAGCCATTATCAAACAAATTGTTTTCAAAACAACATATTTTAAAAATCAACTCAGTAGGTTGCCTGTATATAATTAGTATGGATGGCTCCATACCAATTTTTCATGTCTGATACCCCAACCTTTGGTATCTGCCAACCCGATGCCAAAGCGATACCAGTACTGTTTTTTTTCCTTGCTCAGAAACCTCACTAACAGCACATTACTTCATTATAAATAAAGAGAAAAATGTACAAACACACACATTTTGTTCACATGCTCAACACGTATGTCTGATTGGCTACAATGATCAACTCACTGGAGAGTTTGAAAGCACACGGTATTGTATGAATTTGAAAGTGCTTTGAAAGGGGGAGCATCTGTAAGCAAGCATACTCCCATGTTTATCTGTGTAAGCGCTAGTAAAGAGCATCATTGATGTCTGTTTACAAAAAATTTTTGAAGAGTTGATCATTGTAGCCAATCACAGACATATTGAGTACTTGAACAGAATGGGCAATCAGAGGCGTTTACGAATCCGCTCAGCAGCGTTCAAAGCGTCACATTTTTAAAATTTCAGTTTGACTTGGTATCTAAGTCGGTACAACACTAGATAGAACAAATAAATAGGCTAAATACTAATTATATTTTACAAAAAGGTATCATAGTACGAAAGTACAGAGTGGCACAAAATCGCTTGTGCGCATCCCGGGCACACATTTAATGACTAGCTAAAACATTCTAAGACTGTGCTCAACACACAGCGATTGTTTCCTGCGACTGAAGCAGATTTAAATACTTAGACATGGGATTTGAACACCGACTGTAATCGCCGACTGAACGTAACTGGCTGTGACGGACGTGTTTGAGCGCAATCAGTCATAAGTATCAATTTACATTCATAATCGGCCTTACAATTGTTAACTGTGTGTTCACACCGCCGGCGGCGAGAGCGCCAAAGTGACGCTAGTCATTCATTTTCAATGAGAGCCGGCGGCGAGCTCCGGCGAGAGCGGCGCGTCTTGGACGGTTAGAGCGTCGAGGAGAGTTGAAATCAGGTTAACTTTATGGTAATGAGCTATGACGCGGTTCGGCGGCAACCAATTAGAATGTAGAGGTCCTCGCTTGAGAGGCTTCTGATTGGTTGACGCGACTTGTCATTTACTTTGGCTCTGCTTTGACCCTCCCGTCAGCGGCGGTTTGAACGAACATCACAGCGTTGTTGGCAGGGCGGCCAAGGCGAATGTTGACGCTCTCGCCGGCGGCGGTGTGAACACACGGTAAGTGTGTCCTCTGCTTAAAGCAACATGGAGTCACGGGCAAGCAGTGCTCTGTGTTTGTGTGTGAACAGAATGGGCACCTCTGGTGTTTGGACTTATGAAAGCTGCCTGAATCATGCACTGTTTGCAGAGGAGAACCGGCCCCCCAACTAAGTCTGGTTTCTCCCAAGGTTCTTTTTCTCCATTTTAACAGCAGTTTGCCACCTGATGTCACCTATTGGAGTTTGGGTTCCTTGCCGCCATTGCCTTTGGCTTGCTTAGTTGGGGACACTTGATATTTGACATTCTACAATGTTTTGATCTGCCTGCATCGTCACCATTGTATGTGAACTAAACTAAGCTGGATGATGACATCACTGTTTACTCCAGTGCTGATATAGAAAAATTAACTAAATTAATAACTATTGATTCTTACAACGGAATAAATCAATACTGAATTTACTTAAGCTGGACAATGACACCATTTTCTTTCATTTTCTTTCCAAAATTATTGAAAAGAGTCTGCCTTACACTTCTGCCTACACATACACAATATGCGAATACATAATATCAAACAGACCGACTCTAACTTTGTTCTTTGACTTGGCCTATGCTTAGAATGATGTATTAAAGTAAAGGCAGTGATTTGATTGTGAACCGTCAACATTTTATGGCTTGCTCTTGGGAACTGCTAATGTTTTGTGCTGTTGTTTTTAAGTGACATTTAACACAATATTGGATTGCAGTTCTCCCATTAGAATGACTCCAGCAGACCAAGGTTTCCAGTTGAGACCCGATGATATATCACTTGGAAATACCAAACCTGTCATTGAACTAATCGCTGGGTGTGCACAGGAAACCCGTCAGAGCTTCAGCTCTCTAAGAGGCTCGTAGAACCTTAATCCTAATTATCCAGCTTGACAGCCACAGGCTGAGTAATACTTTCCTGCCATCTTACGTCGATGTGAAGTAAAATCAGCTGCAGCCCCGTGACTTTATTATTATATCAGTTAAGCATGTTAAATACGGTTGTAGCAAAGCCATTCGTCCTTATTTATAGACTTGACATACTGTATTGAGCCGGTAAAGTTTTGTTGATGTAATGAACATACCACATTATTTTGATCGCATGAGTCCTTTGCTAATGTTTCCAATCAACATATCGTTGGAGTTTGTTGTGGCTGATGTAACATGATGGTGAATCATTTGAGCTGGCAACCAAAAGATTGTAGCCTCAAATCCTAATCCATCAACCATCTTGTTCTTGAGTTAGACATTTAAGGTCACGTTACTCCAGGGGACTCATGTTGCTTTGGATAAAGATGTAATGACTAAATAGTAATTAGTGGTCTTGCTCAGTGATGGGGGTAATGCATTACAAGTATCTTGAGTTATGTAATCAGATTTTTTTTCAAGTAACTAGTAAAGTAATGCATTACTTTTAAATTTACAACAAAATATCTGAGTTACTTTTTCAAATAAGTAACAAAAGATAGCCTACCTATTTTCACATGTATTACGACAGCTCTCCTGTCCCCATGTTGAGAGAAGTCAGGAGTAAGTGCAGAGGTGTTTTGTAGTTCTAGACTAAATGTGAGCATTTACTCATCTCACATGCACAAAAACAAGTCAGTATTCTTCAAAATGAATAAAAACGGTGAAATGCAAACTCAGAATATTATGCAAACCTCGAATAATTAAATGTTAAATTAAACAAATATACTTTATACTTTATTAAACTTTATTAATCTCACTTTATTAACCAATGTCTTTGCTGCTGACCTTTGATGATCCAATTCAACCATACTAATAAGCAAAAATGACATTTGTGATCAGCCTGAAGCTTATTCATTTCATTTTTGGTGTGAAAGGGCCTTTACAATTGCCCAAAAAAATAACGAACAAGCAAGCCCAGCCCAGATGAGAAAAAGTAACGCAAAGGTAATGTAACACATTACGTTCCCTAAAAAGTAACTAAGTAATGCAGTTAGATACTATTTTAGGGAGTAACACTATACTGCATTACTTTTAAAAGTAACTTTCCCCAACACTTGTCTTGCTAATACTAATTTTAATGCTAAGTTTTTGCTCACCAGGTTAATATTGTCATATTTTGATCAAGCGCAAATGAAACGTGATTTCCTCTCATTTGCAGGCACATAAATCAGCAAGGATGCATTACATTTATCAAAAGTGACGATAAAGATGTTTATAATGTTACAGATTTGCTTTTTGCTTTTTTTTGACTCGATAACAGTATTGAAGAGTAGCAGCCCTTCTTAGCTTATTAGCTGTTCCTCGCATCCTCCTGTAGTCACTCTACAGCGGCCCTGGCCTTCATCAGCAATACAGAGTTGTCATTTCCACTTGTGGTCCGAACCCAGCTGTCATCTCTGCTCTTTATCAATTCATCTCCTCAAGTTTCTAGAGTGTGTAGATGATTGAATGGTTCAGGTAAGAATGGAAGGTGTGATTGTAACTTCGGGTCTCGCTTAGCGTTCTTTTGATCTTTTAACCTCATTTAGAGGATGAAGGGACAGGCAAGGAAATAATTGTAATTATGAGCAGGGAATGAGTACTCTGGCTCTGACCTGCTGCAATGAATTTTATCTGAGAGCTTGAGAGTTAGAGTGGAGTCCCAAAGGACAAGGTTTTTTGGTCAGTTATGATTCATTACAATTGTCAAAAGAGGCAACACTCTGAATATGTATATGTGAATGCATATGAAAGATAAACACATATTTGCAATTCTTTCATGCTAGATGCTTTCTTCCCAAAATGACCAGCACTTTATTTTAGTTAAACTAAAGTTAACACTTTACTTTACGGTCCAATTCTCACTATTAACTAGTTGCTTATTAGCATGCATATTACTAGGATATTGGCTGTTTATTAGCACTTATAAATCACATTTTAATGCCTTATTCTGTATGACCATATTCTATATCCCTTAATCACCCAATAAATCCCTTAATTAACCCTTAATTACCCAATACCTAAACTTAACAGCTATCTTACTAAGTATTAATAAGCAGTAATTAGGATTTTACTGAGGCAAAAGTCATATTTAATAGTTAGTTATTAGTGAGAATTCATCCCTTATCCAAAGTGTGTTGTCTGTCTGAAAACTTAGGTCATCCGTGTGTAAATAAATTTGTCAATTTGAACACTGTGTTTGACATTTCAGTTGTCCAGATTTGTTGCGTCATCCTGGACTTGCTAAATTTGAGATCTGAACTGTTATGGTTATTTCATAAGTGATTTGAGTTGAAGGCACAGTTGAAGTGCTGTTCTTTCTTGGCAAGTTTATTTTACAAAGGCGTGTCGTGAGTCATAATGCAACAAGTTCTGGTGGTGTGATTAGGGTGACAATGGATATTGTACAATATGGCCCTGGATAAGGGAGTGTCCCTGTGGAATAAAGGAAGAGCTTCATATGCAACTGGTCACTGGTTCCTCTTAATGTCCTGGAAAGGCCAACATCATCTTTTGAGATCTTGCAAAATGATGTGAAATAAACAAGGTGTTTATTGTAAAAACTAATTTGTATGATTACTAGGGATGTGACGAGACGGTTAGCTCATGAGATGAGACGAGACATGAGATTGAGTTCACGAGAATGAGACAAGATTTTTACACAGTATTTTTTTTTTTTTAATCCTCTGACGAAAAACATTACTAGAAAAATAGTCTGCAGATGCATTTGAAATAACTAATCATCTTGTAATGAATGTCATTTCTACTTT
This sequence comes from Chanodichthys erythropterus, assembly GCF_024489055.1. Taxonomy (NCBI): domain Eukaryota; kingdom Metazoa; phylum Chordata; class Actinopteri; order Cypriniformes; family Xenocyprididae; genus Chanodichthys; species Chanodichthys erythropterus. The sequence continues at coordinate 14,648,916 of NC_090242.1, read as the reverse complement.
CTGAGCATCAATTATCATTTGCAGTAAAGGACAACAAAGTCAAGCATTGTAAGGTTTTGTCAAACTCAGCTGACTGGCTTCTCTCCTGTATGATTACATATGAGAACTTTTGACCTCCTAACTGAACTCTTTTCCACAAATTGTTGCACGCTAGTGCTAGTACGATTTTTGAAAGAAGACTTTATGCTTACCAAGGCTGCATTTGTTTGATCAAAAATACAGTAAAAACACTAATATTGTGAAATATTATTACAATTTAAAAAATGTTTTCTATTTTAATATTTTTAAATTGTAATTTATTCCTGTGATGACAAAGCTGAATTTTCAGCATCATTACTCAAGTCTTCAGTGTCACATGATCCTTCAGAAATCATTCTAATATGCTGATTTGGTGCTTGAGAAACATTTCTTATTGTTGAAAACAATTGTGCTGCTTAATATTTTTGTGGAAACTGTGATGTACTGTTTTTGATTAATAGAAAGTTCAAAAGAACAGCATTTATTTGAAATACCGCTTTTTGTTAACAATGTAAAAGTCTCAATGCATCCTTACTGAATAAAGTTATTAATTTCTTTAAAAAAAATCTTTTGAACAGCAGTGTATATTGTATTATTATTATTTTTTAATTGCTTTATTATATTTGCCATGAATTAGCCTTTGGTGATGTGGCTTTAAAAGTAAATAACAGTAACAGTATGTTGTTCTGCCCTAAAAACCTTCAGAAATGTATGAATGGTTAAATCCAATTTTCTTGATACGAAATAGTGTATCTCTTCAGAGAAATTTAGTCTTTGTTTGCATTTGATATTAAAAGCACAGCTTCATCAGTCTGGGCCACCTGGTGGGATGACGGCAACATACCTGTCAGTATATAAAGGCTTCTCCAGTCTCATCCAAACTGTATTCGTTCTGTAATAATTGGGTCATATGTGGCAGGCAGAATAAATACAAGCTGTCACACCAGTTTTTCTTTTTTCTTTTTTTTTTTTTTTGCCTCTGCTGCACGAATGATGCATGTCTTGTGATAATACAGATCGTCAAACATAAATAGAAAGAGAATTTCAGTCATGTAGAGAGCAGAAGTGGGCAAAGCAGGAGAAGAGGGCCTTTCTCACCTTTTACTGTATGTCATTTCTGGGCTGGTGAGCTTCAAAAGCGAGCGGGCGAATAAGATGCTCGTTGTGTAATTGTGAGCAGCTTGAATAGCTATTGAATGCCGGCCGAGGTGATGTTGGAGGCGGGACGCACTTATGCAGAGTGGGAGTCGTGAAATGGTGGTCGTGTCTACCGCTGGAGAGCTTTTGAAGGCCACGCTGAGAAGTTTAGGCTAACTTATTCAGCCATCAGACAATAAAACGTTTACAGCTCCCAGAGGGATTTATTTCTCAGACGCTATACCACTTCCGTATCTATCAATAAACACAAAAGCTTTCTTGGCTGCAGCTTCCTCTTAATTTCTTTAAGATGCTCCTTTTTCATACTGGACAAGAAGTGAGGTGAAATTAGGACACTCTCATGACTTAAACCCATCTTAAATTTAGGCCACAGGGCAGTTTTTTTTTCTTGCTAACAGACTTGTGCGAGAGGTATTGATTTATTCATGATGGTCTTTTTCTATGTGTGTCATGTTTTGCAGAACGAATCTCGTGTTCTTCGTGTCAAGGTCATTGCTGGCATTGATCTGGCGAAGAAGGACATCATTGGTGCCAGGTAAGGATGAACTACAGGAGGTTTCTGGAGAGACTGTGCACCTGTCTGTTCACATTCATTAGCAAATGCAAATGTTGGAACCGTCTGAGAGAGTGTGTGTGTGCATGAATGTGTTTGTGTATTTCCTCCTTTAGTTATGTGGCAGACCAACTGAGCTGCGCTCTGTGAGGCTTTCTCTTGAATTAGACAATAGACTTGTCTAAACAAATGATCTGTGTGCCAGGAATGGAGCACAAAGGGAAAATGCTTGGCTGATCTCATCTGTGCGATGTTGCAAGTTCTATTTATTTAACTTTGAAGTTCTCAGGTCCTAAAGTCAGAGGTCAGAGAGTGCATTAAATACTGACAATGTAATTTCTGAACTCATCAGTTAACTTTTTCAATCTTGTATGTACTTTGTGATTGATGTCAGATATGCATTAGAATAGAGAAATGTTTTTATTTATTCATTTTATAGGCATTTCCTGCCAACTTTGCACTAGGGTTTAATTGAAATTATAGCTGTCAAAACCAATAGCCAAATTAAATGTCATGATTTCTTATACCAATTTCCATACCATAGCATAATCAAATAAACTAATCAACATTAGATCATTTAAAATTATGTGAACTTTATTTAAAAATTTAATTATTAATATAAAAACCAAATTAATTATGTATTAAAGTAATTAAATTAAAACAATTACAGTATTTATATATAAAAAAAAAGTAAATGGTCATTGATGTACTTCAGGTATCTAAAAGAAGAGTTTTTTATTTATTTATTTCTTTTTTATAAATGTACAAAATATGAAACAAAACTGCCAAAAGGTTGTATTACAATAAGTACTATACATTTTGTAATATAATACAAAATGTTGTACAACAAAAATAGGCCTGCCCCCTAACAGTCGACTAAAAGTAAAAAAGAAGAGTCCTAGTCAGCCAAGATTTTCTTAGTCTTTTAGTCGCAGGAAAAAAAAAAAAACCTCCACAGGAAGTGGCGAAGTCATGCAGTTTGAGATGGACAGATCGTTAATGACAGGTTCTTCTTCATTGGTTACAGAATGTCAGGCAGGAAATCCAAACATTCGCCCATCGACCTCAAAAATTGGTTATCATCTGAAACACAGGTAGTAGCAACTTTACATGACCACTTGCTCTAATGTTAACATAGATAAATGTGTACTATCATTAGGCACATATCAAAGTGTCAAAGCTAAAGTATAGTGCGTTTATGCAAGACATGGAGGCGCCGGCGTGATCACTTGCAGTGGAAACAACTTAAAATACTCTGTCATTTTTGGTAATACAGATATATTACCAAAAACAGTATTACACTATTTGAAACTGTAAAAGGTCTGCTTTTATTTGTGTAAACTCACAATAACAAGAGAATTTTTTGCTTTTGTAAAATAAAGAAAACAATCCAGAGTTCAGAATAAGCTATTCAGCCCCCCAGTATATGGGCCCTATTTTAACGATCTAAACGCAAAGTGTGAAGCGCACGGCGCAGGTGCACTCAGGGCGTGTCCAAATCCACTTTTGCTATTTTAACGACGGAAAAACGGTCGGTGCGCCGGGGCGCATTTTTGAAATGGGTTGTCCCTATTCTCTTAATGAGTAATGGGCGTAACGTTCAATAAACCAATCAGAGTATCATCTCCCCTTCAGTTTAAGAGCGAGATGCACTCACGCCATGGCGGATTGATATTTACATGCCGGAATTTGTTGGCGGAAAAGCTGAACGCTTTTCGAGCGAAGAAACTGATCATCTCGTGCGTGAAGTTAAAGCGCGCGAGCAGATCATCTACGGGACAAGCAGGATATAACATTAAATATATTATATAATTATATATTATATAACATATAACATTATAAAATACACTGACTTATTAAACACACCGATTCAACTGAGGAGTTCAACGAGTGATGTTTTGCTGAAATTACCTGTTAAGTGGCCAGTCAATCTTTCAGTCGTCTGCGTTGGATGCAGGCTTTCAAATAGCTCCGCGCGATCAGTCAGTTAATATGTGTGTGTATTGGCAAGATTGTTCAATTAATTAGCCAGTTTCGTTCATCATTATAAGTAGTAATAGGCTGAATTGAAAATAGGTATCCTAATTCTAATACACACAATGACTATTCATCATTACATTTTTATATTTATGTAGCCTACACAATAATATTCTTTTACACTGTAATCCTTTTGTTTTTAATATTTGGCATATTTGTGTGATGCGTATCCCTGTGTGTAATAAGCAAAGTCAATGCGCACTGTGGACGCGCCCAGAGGTGCAGTTTCTACCAACGCGCTCTAACAAAAAAATATTGCGCCACTGACTTTAGACTTTAGACCAGGTTTGAGTTGGTCTATGGCGCAGTCTATTTTCAGCTCCTTAAAATAGCAATGCGCCGGTAATGCGCCTGAACACACCTCTTTTTTAGACCAGCACGCCCATGGGCGCACTAACTGGCGCAAATGCATTTACTAATTTAAGGACGTGGCGCTGAACGGGAAAACGCGAACGGCGCCGGACGCAAACTAGCAAACACACTTGCGCTGCGCCTTGCGTCGCATTGCACCGGGTGTATTATAGGGCCCTATATTTAAGTAATTTAATATAAATGTGCAATTAATCGACTAACGGCTTAAATGAATGACTAGATTAGAGTCGACTAGATTTTAGTCTGGGGTTGCCTAAACGAACAAAAAAAACTGGTAAACTATAAAAAAGCATAGGACTTTCATACTTGCATTTATTAGGCAATCATCACCTATAATCATGTACAGTTATTGCCCCAGAAATGCCTGCAATGTAATTTGTCCATGACTGTCATTTATCAGACTCTATTAGTTAGCTAATAAGTAATGTGAGGTTAGGGCAGAAAATGATAACACTTGTATTTAAAGCTTACAGCCTACAAGACCTGAACAATCAGAAAGCATTTTCATTTTCATATTCATATTTATTCATATTATTATTATTATTATTATTGTTTAATTTTAGTACTGACTTACTATAATTATGGTAGTTTTGACAACCCTACTTTGGACATTTTTAAAGTTATGCTTATATTGTACCATACAATTGTAATACATATGCAGAGTCAAATACATTTTTTTTTAAACCGTGTTAAAATGTGTAATTAAATTGGGCTTTGTTTTTTTTTGTTTTTTTTTTTTGTTTGTTTTTAAACGTTACACTTGTCTTTTAGGAGGTTCAAGGCAGGTTTAACCTTTGATACCAAACCATTTAAATTCGTAAAAGGTTTAACAATTGACACCTAGTCACCAATCTCTAAGAGTTGAACTTCAACTTCAAAGTGTTGGTATCTGGTGCTTGGCTTTCTGTAATCTGTAATGCCTGTAATCCTAAATATGCTCTTATCTGCATTTGTCCACTCTATTGCATAATAGACGTATATTTATTTTTTGCTGCTTAACAGACACATTTCCTTCCTTTTTCCTCTTGCAGTGAGAGTCACTTCATCTAGTTTAAGACAATGTGCCACAATATTTTATTAGGTTTTTATTTGTGAGGAGCAGTGTGGTATATTTGAGAAAGATTCAATGTAAATGCTACTATGAAACTAAAAAAAGCTAAGAAATGGTATTTACAACATTTTGCAGTATTATTTGTAGTACAGTATATACACACTACTGTTCAAAAGATTGTGACTATTCTTTCAACTATCCAGTGTTTCTTTCAAGCTGACCCCAAGCCATTAAACAGTGCTTATTGTTGAGCCCTGACAAGGCAGCATTTATGTCATTTAAAATACAGCAAAAACAGTACTATTGTGAACTATTGTTGCAATTTAAGTCAACAGTTTTCTATTTTAAAATATTCCTGTTATGGTAAAGCTGAATTTTCAGCATCATTACTCCAGTCTTTAGTTTCAGATGATCCTACAGAAATCATTTCAATATGCTGATTTGATGTTGGATTGTTGAATGCAGTTGTGCTGAATATTTTTACTGTCACTTCTGATTAATTTAATGTGTTCTGAAAAAAAAAAAAATTATTTATTTTCTTAAAAAAAAAAAGTCTTGCTGACTCTAGACTTTTGTACTGCAGTGTATATTTGGCCGTATTTGAACTACCATTACTAAATCTCACTCTCATGTCAGTGTTGCAAAAAACTAAGAATTATATCTAAGATATAATGGGTGTTTACTGTCCCAGAGGATGTGAAAGAGAGACATCTTACAAATGTTAAAGGTGCAGTGTGTAATATTGACAGCTAGTGGTTGAAATAGATACTGTAGTCCATATTCAAAATATTAGAGAGAATTGCCCTTCTGGTCAAATACTGCACTGCAAACATCAATAACAGTTTTAAGTTTCTAGCTGTGCATTAAAAATGTTTAATGCACTTTGTGGAGAACTCTGCGAATCAACACTTCAGCTCGAATCAACACTTGAATCAACACCAAACTGACTTCAGCTTGAATCAACACTGAACTGACTTCAACTCGAATCAACACTGAACTGACTTCAACTCGAATCAACACTTGAATCAACACCGAACTGACTTCAGCTTGAATCAACACTTGAATCAACACCGAACTGACTTCAACTTGAATCAACACTTGAATCAACACTGAACTGACTTCAACTCGAATCAACACTGAACTGACTTCAACTCGAATCAACACTGAACTGACTTCAGCTCGAATCAACACTTGAATCAACACCGAACTGACTTCAACTTGAATCAACACTTGAATCAACACCGAACTGACTTCAGCTCGAATCAACACCGAACTGACTTCAGCTCGAATCAACACCGAACTGACTTCAGCTCGAATCAACACCGAACTGACTTCAGCTCGAATCAACACCGAACTGACTTCAGCTCGAATCAACACCGAACTGACTTCAGCTCGAATCAACACTTGAATCAACACTGAACTGACTTCAGCTCTAATCAACACTTGAATCAACACCGAACTGACTTCAGCTCGAATCAACACTGAACTGACTTCAGCTCGAATCAACACTGAACTGACTTCAGCTTGAATCAACACTGAACTGACTGAACAGTAGCCGAAATGCATAATTTTCACTGTAAAGCTGCTTTGAAACAATCTGTAATTGTATAAAGCGCTATATGAATAAAGGTGACTTGACTCCACATCGTGAATTAAAATTGTTTAATGAACAGCTAGCTGTGGATTATCCCTTACATATTCATTATAGATTTAATAATACAGGCCATGCCTCTATCAAAAAGCCGACTAGCTATTATAACTGAAAGGAGTAACTTCCTGTTTGTCATGTAAGAGAAGATAGTAGATAAGATATCTACTGTTTATTTTCTGTGAGTGATCCATCTCCTCATATTAGCCTATGTTGTAATCAAAAAAGTGCTTAAATGATGAAAAGATTCTAAAGCTTCAGACGCTCTTTATTAAATTAAAAAGATTTAAGTATATTGATATTGTACTATAATAAACATTAAACAGCAAATTTGCCGCAAATGCCAGTTTTTTGTTTAAATGAGGGAAGAAATTGATGACTAGAATGGCTTGTATCTCTCTCTTTCACATTTTGCTCTCCCAGTTTTCAGTCTCTCACATGCTCCTGTGGTGTAGACGTCACAGCTCCTTATGTTGTAACTGTGCTGATCCACTGTAGGCTCCATCAGACCTGTCTGCTCCAATCACAGTGTGTGTTTGTGTGTGTGTCAGCGCGAGTATTTGTGTATTCCAACATCCTACTGGTCGTGGATGCACATTCTAATACCCATTATTGGTATCTCTTCTATGGACAGATTGCTCGACGGCATGAGTGTTTCAGAGTCTGGCATGTTTGTTTCATGAGGATGATGCTACATCTGTGCTAATTAAGGCAAAAGACGTGCAGCTGAGCAAATGGACGCCACAAGGCACCATCACAGATGTCTGAACGGAAAAAGCGAGGAGGACTTGATAGAGAAAAATCTGACTCCACACAGAAAGTCTCCCTCATTTTCTGTTTTATCTTTTGACCTTAGACGAACCATTCATATACTGAATAGCGAAATTAATTTACACCCATACCTAACATCTGCACTTAATTTCTGGAAGTCTTTGACTGCTTTCACTGGCCGCTCAGAGAGCATCCCCGCTGTACTTGGCAAAAGCCAACCTCTTATTAAAGAAAAAAAGAAAAGGAAGTAGTGTGACATCCGGTCTCTTTCAGATTTAAACTTGATATAAAGCATGTTGCTTTCTTTTGGCAGATAGATCTACAGAAAAGTGAGTGTTTCCTGATTTAAAAAGTTTTTGTTTTCTTTTTTTTGGAGGAGGGGTTTAGGAGACTTTAAATAAATACTTGACTACACTCCATGCCAATAAAGTGCTAAAAAGTGTTTCACAGCTTGATTTGGTATGGTTTGACAAAGTTGTGCTTCTCACTGAAGCGCTATAAGTGCTATATTGCTATTTTTAGCAACTTAAAGATGGTACGTTGATTTATTTTCCTTGCACTAATCTGAATAAATCAGATTTTGTGATAGCAAATACACAATACACAGTGTGTTTTTTTTTCTTTCAGTAATTTTAGTTTAATTTTAGTTTGCTCTCATCTTTGTTGCTATCCAAGTGCTAGCGAGCTGTTTCAAATTGAGCTGCATAGGTCTTAAACCTTGTGTTGTCATTTGACAGCAGATTGCTATCAACCTTGAAAGTCCTTGAAAATGTCAATGAAGCTGCATTTTTTTTGCACATACAGTCAATAATCCTGTTCACCTTTAGTTTACTTTACTTCAGTCAGTTGAGAGTGTCCTCTGTCTCAGAGTCCCCCTTTTGTGTTTTATTTCCCTCGGTTCCCTTCTCATTTCTGCTTTTTGCACACAGTCAAGTACCGAACCAAGTCCCTCGTGACAAAGTCGACCATCTCTATGGTAACGGTTTGCACTGTTAGTGTTCCTATGACACCTGAGCAGCTCCGTGGCCTTTAACGCGGGAAAATGGGACAGTGATTTGGTCATCTGGGGTTTCTCTAGTGCTGGCCAAGAGAATCAAAGATCCAAGAAATTCCAAAGCAGACAGATTTTTCCATCTCTTGCATTTGTCTTCATGCTATTCTCAGAATGATTTAGGCTTTTTTGTCAGATGTTATACACATTTTTATATTTATACACTTTACTTTTACATCTGCACATAAACGTATCACTCATCGCGTTTTTTGATCTGCTCCTGAAAGTGACATTCCCTTTTATAGCCGGAGAACATCCATCTGTGTTCGAGATGCGTAATGTGTTTACGAAGAATGTCCAGTCTCAAAAGTGGTATATTGTTTTATCCTAATCAAGAAAGCCGGATCCTATATAAACATTCAATTAGAGGCGACAGGGAATCCAGACACTGCAATTAAAAACCAGAGAAGACCGTTTTCAGCTGCACAACAGTCTAAAGAAAAGGAAAGAAAGCTAAACTCTTCCAGAAGCCAGTGAATGAAAAATGCTGAGCTTGTAGCAGTGACTTTCAGGCTGAAACCCAATTTACATGCTTAAACTAATTACTGAAAGAAGATACTGTTCTGGCCATTTTAATGTACATCATTTTAAGATTTAATAAGCTACAATGTCAGTATTTGGATGCTATGAAATCATAAGATTGTTTCCAAAGTATATAATGTAATTGGTAATGGCAATTCAGGATTGGAAATTGGGATTAGACCATATTTAAAAACAGGTTTTGTGTGTTTTTTCTCTAGCTCATGCAAAAATGCATAGATTTTGTCATTTTAAAATGTGAGACTATGCTATAGATGTGGGTGAAAGGTGTTTGTTAGTATTCTAAACCAGCATGAAAACACCCACTAGACCCTTACGGAGAGAGTAAGCCACCTGGGATTCAGTCAAATCAGCAGTTATGGAGTCACGCGGCATGCTGTTTTTGGTTTTCTATTTTAAGTGTTGTGTTTTCAGTAAATTCAGTAAAATTCCGTTGAGTTCTTAAAAAGACGACTACGATGGCATTTTCCCTTGAACTTTGTGTTTGTTGTCATGTTAAAGTCTTCACGTCTCCTTGTTGTATGTAAAGTCAATGTAATCTCATTCAGGTTTCAGGTGGAAAATCCCATATGGGAAGTACATAAACAACTCTATAAGTTTGATAGTTTTACATACATCGATGAGCCCAAAGCATTATGACCACCTGCCTAATATGCTGTTGGTCCTCTCTGCCAAAATAGCACCAACCTGCAGAGGAATAAACTCTACAAGAGCCCTGAAGGTGCCCTGTGGTCTTGGGCATGGAGATGTTAGCAACAGATACTTCAAATCTTGTAGGTTGCTCAATTGGATTGAGATCTGGGGAATTTGGAGGCCAGGGCAACACCTTCAATTCTTAATCATGTTCCTCAAGCCATTCCTGAACAATGTGTGCGTCATCCTGCTGAATGATCACTTCCACCAGGGAACACCATTGTCATGAAGGGGTGTACCTGGTCCGCAACAATGTTTAAGTAGGTGGCACGTGTCAAATTTATGTCCATGTGAATGGCCAGACCCAGGGTTTCCCACCAGAACATTGCCCTGAGCGTTTCACTCTCTCCAGCGGCTTGTTGTCATCCCACAGTGCATCCTGCTGCCATTACATTTCCAGGTTAATGGTAAACACGTCGTACTCTGCCATCTGTGTGATGTAAAAGACCAGGTGATCTTCTTCCACTGCTCCAAGGTCCAGTTTTGTTGCTTGCATGCCCATTGTAGGTGCTTTCGATGATGGACAGGGGTCATCATAGGCACTCTGATTGGTCTGCGGCTACGCAGCCCTATACGCAGCAGAGTGTGATGCACTGTGTGTTGTGACACATTCCTCCCATTACCATCATTACAATTTCGTGAGACTTGAGCCACAGTAGACCTTCTGTTGGCTCGGACCAGATGGCATGGCCTTTATTGCCTTCATGCATTGATGAGCCTTGGGTGCAACACTCTGTCACCGATTTGTGGTTGACGTGACGTTGTTAGGAAATTATTAACATTTTTCAGTTCAAAATGTAGAGTGGTCATAATGTTTTGACTCATTATTATATGTAGTTGATAAATTAATAGCTGTACAAAATTCAAAGTAATATTGAATTTTGAATGTGTATGTTTTCTATAATCGCACAGTAAAAGCACAATTGTCCCTTACATATTTTTTTCCCTCATAATAGCTTAAAGGAACACTCCACTTTTTTTGAAAATAGGCTCATTGTCCAACTCCCCTAGAGTTAAACAGTTGAGTTTTACCGTTTTCGAATCCATTCAGCCGATCTCCGGTTCTGGCGGTACCACTTTTAGCATTTAGCATAGTTCATTGAATCTGATTAGACCGTTAGCATCGCGCTTAAAAATGACCAAAGAGTTTTGATTTTTTTCCTATTTAAAACTTGACTCTTCTGTAGTTAAATCGTGTACTAAGACGACAGAAAATGAAAAATTGCGATTTTCTAGGCTGATATGGCTAGGAACTATACTCTCATTCCAGCGTAATAATCAAGGAACTTTGCTGCCGTATCATGGCTGCAGCAGTGCAATGATATTACGCAGCGTCTCTCACATACGTCTCCATGGTTGCAAGGCACGTTCCCTGTGCAAGCAGGGGCTCATGGGCGCTGCGTAATATCATTGCACTGCTGCAGCCATGGAACGGCAGCAAAGTTCCTTGATTATTACGCCTGAATGAGAGTATAGTTCCTAGCCATATCAGCCTAGAAAATCATAACTTTTTATTTTCTGTCGGTCTTAGTACACGATTTAACTACAGAAGAGTCAAGTTTTAAATAGGAAAAATATCAAAACTCTTTGTTAATTTTTTAAGGGCGATGCTAACGGTCTAATCAGATTCAATGAACTATGCTAAGCTATGCTAAAAGTGGTACCGGAGATCGGCTGAATGGATTCGAAAACGGTAAAACTCAACTGTTTAACTCTAGGGGAGTTGGAAAATGAGCCTATTTT